>NC_060194.1:14527227-14531035 GCF_021184085.1 Oncorhynchus gorbuscha | reverse complement strand
ATTGTTTATGTGACATCATCATGTGACATCATTGCTCTCAACATGCTCAGTGGTTTGGACCTCTGGTTGTAAATCCATGTGCTGCACTCTTTAGAGGAGCATACCTGAAGCCAACTGACTGATAATGGACAAGACAAACATAAAAGGATCTTACACTGTTTTGGTCTGGGTCACGAGATACGAAAAATAACTCAATTTCCCATATCATCATGTTGTAATATTTCATTGTTCATGTGATGGATTAGGGTCCTTTAAATTGAAATGTGCACAGCATACAATACAATTGACAATGAGTTATTTATGCAAAAATAAACAATAGAATGATTATAGACCTTGTCATTCTCCGAACTTCCTCAACATTTAAATATGGTAAGCAAGTGTAAGTAGCAAGTTTAAAATAATAATAAATGACCAACAAACAGCCGTTTCTGCAGCTCCTGGCTGATCTTCAGGTGAGGTACCTTCTTATCCTACCTGTGCCTCCCATTACACCTTCTGAAGGACAGATTCATCTGACCCAAGTGAGCTAGGTAGTTCGTCCACTGAGATGTTCTCTCTGCATCCTGATCAGTTATATGACAGATGTTCTTTGTATGTGCTCCTCCTGTAGACTGCCCTCCACAGTTATGAAGTCCAGTGACAAGGATTTGATACACTGCCGATTTTGCAGGTTTTCCTACTTACAAAGCATGTAGAAGTCTGTATTAAAAGAAAAAATCATAGGTACACTTCAACTGTGAGAGACAGAATCTAAAAACAAAAATCCAGAAAATCACATTGTATGACTTTTAAGTAATTAATTAGCATTTTATTGCATGACATAAGTATTTGATTAACTACCAACCAGTAAGAATTCCGGCTCTCACAGACCTGTTAGTTTTTCTTTAAGAAGCGCTCCTGTTCTCCACTCATTACCTGTATTAACTGCACCTGTATAAAAGACACCTGTCCACACACTCAATCAAATAGACTCCAACCTCTCCACAATGGCCAAGACTAGGGAGATGTGTAAGGACATAAGAGATAAAATTGTAGACCTGCACAAGGCTGTGATAGGCTACAGGACAATAGGCAAGCAGCTTGGTGAGAAGGCAACTACTGTTGGCGCAATTATTAGAAAATGGAAGAAGTTCAAGATGACGGTCAATCAGCTTCGGTCTGGGGCTCCATGCAAGTTCTCACCTCATGGGGCATCAATGATCATGAGGAAGGTGAGGGATCAGCACAGAACTACAATGCAGGACCTGGTCAATGACCTGAAAAGAGTTGGGACCACAGTCTCAAAGAAAACCATTAGTAACACATTGCGCCGTCATGGATTAAAATCCTGCAGTGCACACAAGGCCCCCCTGCTCAAGCCAGCGCATGTCCAGGCCCATCTGAAGTTTGCCAATGACCATCTGGATGATCCAGAGGAGGAATGGGAGAAGGTCATGTGGTCTGATGAGACACAAAATATAGCTTTTTGGTCTAAACTCCACTCGCCGTGTTTGGAGGAAGAAGAATGATGAGTACAACCCCAAGAACACGATCCCAACCATGAAGCATGGAGGTGGAAACATCATTCTTTGGGGATGCTTTTCTGCAAAGGGGACAGGATGACTGCACCATATTGAGGGGATGATGGATGAAGCCATGTATCACGAGATCTTGGCCAACAACCCCATTCCCTCAGTAAGAGCATTGAAGATTGGTCGTGGCTGGTTCTTCCAGCATGACAACGACCCGACACACAGCCAGGGCAACTAAGGAGTGGCTCTGTAAGAAGCATCTCAAGGTCCTGGAGTGGCCTAGCCAGTCTCCAGACCTGAACCCAATAGAAAATCTTTGGAGGGAGCTGAAAGTCCATATTGCCCAGCGACAGCCCCGAAACCTGAAGGATCTGGAGAAGGTCTGTATGGAGTAGTGGGCCAAAATCCTTGCTACAGTGTGTGCAAACCTGGTCAAGAACTACAGGAAACATATGATCTCTGTAATTGCAAACAAAGGTTTCTGTACCAAATATTAGGTTCTGCTTTTCTGATGTGTCAAATACTTATGTCATGCAAAAAAATGCTAATTAATTACTTAAAAATCATACAATGTGATTTCTGGATTTTTGTTTTAGATTCCGTCTCTTACAGGTGAAGTGTACCTATGATAGAAATTACAGACCTCTACATGCTTTGTAAGTGGGAAAACCTGCAAAATCGGCAGTGTATCAAATACTTGTTCCTCCCACTATGTCATGCAATAAAATGCATATTAATTACTTAAAAATCAGTTTATCAAATACTTGTTCTCCCAACTGTATATATTTCCTGAGCTTTCTTATTTCTGATAGATACAGGACAGACACTTCATTTTTTTGCCATTGATGAATGTATTATTCGTTGTGTTTGGTAGTAAAGTCCAAATTCTATATTTTATCAAGTCATCTTGTATTTGTTTTATACCTATATTCCAAAGTCGATCCACTATATGACCTCCCCAACCTTTTAGACTAGAAATTCAAATGAAGAGCCAGCTATTGTTCTTTACCACTGCTCTTTAAATACTTGTTTTTCTTATCTAACACTTATCTCTTACTTTTTAGGGGTTATTTTCTTAAAACTGCATTGTTGGTTAACTTCTTGATGCACCCATCCCGTTAGCGGGATCATTTTGGTATCACATATCACATATCACTCAATATCACATATCACAGTACAGTGGTTCCTCCTTTAAAAGTTATGTCATACGGCAGCACACCTTGCCTGATGCCGCAGCATTCTGTGGCATGTCATTTAATTCCATTTTTTATGTTACTGCAAGTTATTGCTAGTTTGGCCACCAGGGGGCATCTTTGAGAAGCATTTGATCGTATTCCGTCCGTATTGGCATTACCAGAGAATTTGAAATCCTTTTTTGTAATCACTTAGTATATGAGATTGATTTTAAGAAACTTGTCTTAATTCATTTGATTAATATTATGGTTTCTATTCAGAGAAAAACAAAAAACGAAACCCTAACCCTTTTCCATTAGGATGGAATGGAAAATATGGCGATGTACAACATGATGGTCGAGAGTAGGCTACAGGATTGAAGGATTCTAAATTGGTTGCCTTCATCAGACAACTTTGTTCTAATATTTCTGTAAATCAGTGATAATTATTCCCATAGTAATTCATTATGATCCATAACCTCTTGCTCCTACCTGACACGCAGGCGTCCCATCTAGACATCTGGAAATGCAAATGCGCTACGCTAAATGCTAATAGTACTAGTTAAAACTCAAACGTTCATTAAAATACACATGCAGGGTATTGAATTAAAGCTACACCCGTTGTGAATCCAGGCAACGAGTCAGATTTTTAAAATGCTTTTCGGAAAGCATGAGAAGCTATTATCTGATAGCATGTAACACCCCAAAAGACCCACAGGGGACGTAAACAAAATAATTAGCATAGTCGGCGCTACACAAAACGCACAAATAAAATATAAAACATTCATTACCTTTGACCATCTTCTTTGTTGGCACTCCTAGATGTCCCATAATCACTATTGGGTCTTTTTTTCCGATTAAATCGGTCCATATATAGCCTAGATATCGATCTATGAAGACTGTGTGATCAACAAAAAAACAGCGTTTTATAACGTAACGTCATTTTTTTTAAATTAAAAAAGTCGACGATAAACTTTCACAAAACACTTCGAAATACTTTTGTAATGCAACTTTAGGTATTAGTAAACGTTAATAAGTGATCAAATTGATCACGAGGCGATGTATATTCTATAGGGGTACGTCTGGAAATAATGTCCGGGTAAATCTCAACCAAAATATCCGGTC
>NC_060194.1:14521660-14527127 GCF_021184085.1 Oncorhynchus gorbuscha | reverse complement strand
GGGAGACTTGCAAGCCGAAGAACACCATCCCAACCATGAAGCAGCATCCTGTTGTGGGGGTGCTTTGCTGCAGGACGGACTGGTGCACTTCACAAAATAGATGGCATCATGAGGAAGTTAAAAATGATGTGGATATATTAAAGCAACATCTCAAGACATCAGTCAGGAAGTTAAAGCTTGGTCACAAATGGGTCTTCCAAATGGACAATGACCCAAAACATACTTCCAAAGTTGTGGCAAAATGGTTTAAGGACAACAAAGTCAGGGTATTGGAGTGACCGTCACAAAGCCCGTACCTCAATCCCATAGAAAATTTGTGGGCAGAACTGAAAAAGCGTGAATCTTATCAGTTGAGACTTTATAAGTCCCCTGTATGTGTGTTTAGTGTAATAACTAGTCTTATGTATCAAGGCTGTCATGCAGGTGAATGAGGACCCAAAAGCGACTTGGCGAAAACAGAGTCTTTAATCCAGTAAAGTAATTCTACAAACATAAGACATAATTCCACTCGTAATGACGAGAACAGACTGGAGACTCGATCAAGAACTGCAGGTTGCCTCGAAGGCACTTTGAACCTAGCAGACTCAGACACCCTGCTCTCCACGCAGCATCTGAGGGAAACACGACACGACAGGGCGATACACAGACACAGCACGGTGAACAGCTGACAAGGATCCGACAGGACAGGAACGGAAAACAAGGGAAGAAATAGGGACTCTAATCAGGGGAAAAGATAAGGAACAGGTGTGGGAAGACTAAATGATTGATTAGGGGAATAGGAACAGCTGGGAGCAGGAACGGAACGATAGAGAAGAGAGAGAGGAAGGGAGAGAAAAAGGGGAACGAACCTAAAAGACCAGCAGGGAAAAAGCAAAATGACAAGACAATCTAAGACAAACATGACAGCCCAGTACCCCCCACTCACCGAGCGCCTCCTGGCACACTCAAGGAGGAATCCCTGCAAGCGGCAACGGGAGGAAATCATCAATGGTGGAAGACGGTCCCAGCACGTCCGAGACGGAACCCAGCTCCTCTCCTCAGGACCGTAACCCTCCCAATCCACTAAGTATTGACCCGTCCCGAACGCATATCCATGATCCTCGATTACCTTGTAAATAGAGTGCACTCTCGACAAGGACGGGAGGGGAGGGAAGACGAACGGGAAGTGCGAAGAAAGGGCTTGACACAGGAGACATGGAGAAGACAGGATGGACGCGACGAAGATGTCGCGGAAAGAGAAGCAGTCGCACAGCGGCAGGATTGGCGACCTGGGAGACACGGAGCAGACCAATGAACCGCGAGAGTCAACTTGAGGAAGCTGTCGTAAGGGAAGGTTGCGGTGACTCCACACTCTCTGGCCGCAACAATACCTAGGACTCTTAATCCTGCGTTGTGGCGGCTCTCACCATCTGTGCCCTGTAACGGCAAAGTGCAGACCTCACCCTCCTCAGGTGCGCTCACAACGTTGGACAAACGCTTGAGGCGGAGGAACGCTGGACTCGGCAAGCTGGGAAGAGAGACAGAGGAGGCTGGTAACCCAGACTACTCTGAAACGGAAGATCAACCCGGTAGCAGACGAAGGAAGCGAGTTGTGAGCGTATTCTGCCCAGAGCTGTTCTGCCCAAGACGCAGGGTTTCTGAAGGAAAGGCTGCGTAGTATGCGACAATCGTCTGATTGGCCCTCTCTCTTGACCGTTAGACTGGGGATGAAACCGGAAGAGAGACTGCCAGACGCACCAATCAAGCGACAGAACTCCCTCCAAAACTGTGGCGTGAATGCGGGCCTCTGTCACGAAACGGCGTCTAACGGGAGGCCATGAATTCTGGCATTCTCGATGATTTATTGCCGTCTCCTTAGCGGAAGGAAGTTTAGCGAGGGAATGAAATGTGCCGCCTTAGAGAACCTATCGACAACCGTAAGAATCACAGTCTTCCCCGCAGACAAAGGCAGACCCGGTAATGAAGTCTAGGGGCGATGTGAGACCATGGTCGAGAAGGAATGGGGCGGTCTGAGACGACCGGCAGGAGAGAGTTACCCCGACTTAGTCTGCGCAGTCCCGAACAAGCAGCCACGAAACGCGCGTGTCACGCTCCTGAGTCGGCCACCAAAAGCGCTGGCGAATAGACGCAAGAGTGCCTCGAACACAGGGATGACCAGCTAACTTGGCAGAGTGAGCCCACTGAAGAACAGCCAGGCAGTGGAAACAGGAACGAAAGGAGTTACTAGGACAAGCGCGGCGACGCCAGTGTGCGTGAGTCGCTTGCTTAACCTGTCTTTCAATTCCCCAGACTGTCAACCCGACAACACGCCCATAAGGAAGAATCCCTCGGGATCAGTAGAAACCACAGAAGAACTAAACAGACGGGATAAGGCATCAGGCTTGGTGTTTTTGCTACCCGGACGGTAGAAATCACAAACTCGAAGCAGTAGAAAAGCAACGCCCAGCGGGCTTGACGGGCATTAAATCGTTTTGGCAGAACGGATGTACTCAGGTTCTTATGGTCTGTCCAAGCGACAAAGGCAGTCGCCCCCTCTCCAACCACTGTCGCCATTCGCCTAGGAGCTAAGCGGATGGCGAGCAGTTCCACCGATTACCCACATCATAGTTGCGTTCAGATAGCGACAGGCGATGAGAAAAATAGCGCAAGGATAACCTTATCGTCAGACTGGAAGCGCTGGGATAGAATGGCTCCCACGCCTGCCTCTGGAAGCGTCAACCTCGACAATGAATGTCTAGTGACGTCAGGAGTAACGAGGATAGGAGCGGACGTAAAGCGTTCTTTTAGAAGATCAAAAGCTCCTGGGCGGAACCGGACCATAAAACACGTCTTGACAGAAGTAAGAGCTGTGAGAGGGCAGCAACTTGACCGGGAGTACGAATGGCGCCGATAGAAATTAGCGAAACCTAAAAGCGCTGCAACTCGACACGTGACCTTGGAGCGGGCCAATCACTGACAGCTTGGACCTTAGCGGAATCCATCTGAATGCCTTCAGCGGAAATAACGGAACCGAGAAAAGTAACGGAGGAGACATGAAAGAGCACTTCTCAGCCTTCACGTAGAGACAATTCTCTAAAGGCGCTGTAGAACACGTCGAGCGTGCTGAACATGAATCTCGAGTGACGGTGAAAAAATCAGGATATCGTCAAGATAGACAAAAACAAAGATGTTCAGCATGTCTCTCAGAACATCATTAACTAATGCCTGAAAAACAGCTGGCGCATTGGCGAGACCAAACGGCAGAACCCGGTACTCAAAATGCCCTAACGGAGTGTTAAACGCCGTTTTCCACTCGTCCCCCTCTCTGATGCGCACGAGATGGTAAAGCGTTACGAAGGTCCAACTTAGTAAAGCACCTGGCTCCCTGCAGAATCTCGAAGGCTGATGACATAAGGGGAAGCGGATAACGATTCTTAACCGTTATGTCATTCAGCCCTCGATAATCACGCAGGGCGCAGAGTACCGTCCTTTTTCTTAACAAAAAGAACCCCGCCCCGGCCGGAGAGGAAGAAGGCACTATGGTACCGGCGTCAAGAGACACAGATAAATAATCCTCGAGAGCCTTACGTTCGGGAGCCGACAGAGAGTATAGTCTACCCCGAGGAGGAGTGGTCCCCGGAAGGAGATCAATACTACAATCATACGACCGGTGAGGAGGAAGGGAGTTGGCTCGGGACCGACTGAAGACCGTGCGTAGATCATGATATTCCTCCGGCACTCCTGTCAAATCGCCAGGTTCCTCCTGAGAAGTGGGGACAGAAGAAATGGGAGGGATGGCAGACATTAAACACTTCACATGACAAGAAACGTTCCAGGATAGGATAGAATTACTAGACCAATTAATAGAAGGATTATGACATACTAGCCAGGGATGACCCAAAACAACAGGTGTAAAGGTGAACGAAAAATCAAAAAGAAATAGTCTCACTGTGGTTACCAGATACTGTGAGAGTTAAAGGTAGTGTCTCAAATCTGATACTGGGAAGATGACTACCATCTAAGGCAAACATGGGCGTAGGCTTGTCTAACTGTCTGAAAGGAATGTCATGTTTCGAGCCCATGCTTCGTCCATGAAACAACCCTCAGCCCCAGAGTCAATCAAGGCACTGCATGTAGCACCCGAACCGGTCCAGCGTAGATGGACCGACATAGTAGTACAGGATCTAGATGAAGAGACCTGAGTAGTAGCGCTCACCAGTAGCCCTCCGCTTACTGATGAGCTCTGGCCTTTTACTGGACATGAATTGACAAAATGTCCATCAAATCCATAATAGAGGCACAGGCGGTTGGTGATCCTCCGTTCCTCTCCTTAGTCGAGATGCGAATACCTCCCAGCTGCATGGGCTCAGTCTCTGAGCCAGAGGAGGGAGATGGTTGCGATGCGGAGCAGGGAAACACCGTTGACGCGAGCTCTCTTCCACGAGCTTGGTGACGAAGATCTACCCGTCGTTCTATGCGGATGGCGAGAGCAATCAAAGAGTCCACACTGGAAGGAACCTCCCGAGAGAGAATCTCATCTTTGACCACTGCGTGGAGTCCTCCAGAAAACGAGCGAGCAGCGCCGGCTCGTTCCAGTCACTAGAGGCAGCAAGAGTGCGAAACTCTATAGAGTAATCCGTTATGGATCGATCACCTTGGCATAGGGAAGCCAGGGCCCTAGAAGCCTCCCTACCAAAAACTGAACGGTCAAAAACCCGAATCATCTCCTCTTTAAAGTTCTGGTAATTGTTTGAACAATCAGCCCTTGCCTCCCAGATAGCTGTGCCCCACTCTCGAGCCCGGCCAGTAAGGAGTGAAATGACGTAAGCAACCCGAGCTCTCTCGCTAGAGTATGTGTTGGGTTGGAGAGAGAACACAATATCACACTGGGTGAGAAAGGAGCGGCACTCCGTGGGCTGCCCGGAGTAGCAAGGTGGGTTATTAACCCTAGGTTCCGGAGGCTCGGCAGGCCAGGAAGTAACAGGTGGCACGAGACGAAGACTCTGGAACTGTCCAGAGAGGTCGGAAACCTGAGCGGCCAGGTTCTCCACGGCATGGCGAGCAGCAGACAATTCCTGCTCGTGTCTGCCGAGCATGGCTCCTTGGATCTCGACGGCAGTGTTACGAGCATCTGTAGTCGCTGGGTCCATTCTTTGGTCGGATCCTTCTGTCATGCAGGTGAATGAGGACCCAAAAGCGACTTGGCGAAAACAGAGTCTTTAATCCAGTAAAGTAATTCTACAAACATAAGACATAATTCCACTCGTAATGACGAGAACAGACTGGAGACTCGATCAAGAACTGCAGGTTGCCTCGGGAAGGCACTTGAACCTAGCAGACTCAGACACCTGCTCACCACGCAGCATCTGAGGGAAACACGACACGACAGGGCGATACAGACACAGCACGGTGAACAATAGACAAGGATCCGACAGGGCAGAAACGGAAAACAAGGGGAGAAATAGGGACTCTAATCAGGGAAAAGATA
>NC_060194.1:14513031-14521560 GCF_021184085.1 Oncorhynchus gorbuscha | reverse complement strand
ATCTGTCATGTTTAAGTGGTCCGGTTCCGCCCAGGGAGCTTTTGATCTTCTAAAGGAACGTTTTACGTCCGCTCCTATCCTCGTTACTCCTGACGTCACTAGACAATTCATTGTCGAGGTTGACGCTTCAGAGGTAGGCGTGGGAGCCATTCTATCCCAGCGCTTCCAGTCTGACGATAAGGTTCATCCTTGCGCTTATTTTTCTCATCGCCTGTCGCCATCTGAGCGCAACTATGATGTGGGTAACCGTGAACTGCTCGCCATCCGCTTAGCCCTAGGCGAATGGCGACAGTGGTTGGAGGGGGCGACCGTTCCTTTTGTCGTTTGGACAGACCATAAGAACCTTGAGTACATCCGTTCTGCCAAACGACTTAATGCCCGTCAAGCTCGTTGGGCGTTGTTTTTCGCTCTCGTTTCGAGTTTGTGATTTCTTACCGTCCGGGTAGCAAGAACACCAAGCCTGATGCCTTATCCCGTCTGTTTAGTTCTTCTGTGGCTTCTACTGATCCCGAGGGGATTCTTCCTTATGGGCGTGTTGTCGGGTTGACAGTCTGGGGAATTGAAAGACAGGTTAAGCAAGCACTCACGCACACTGCGTCGTCGCCGCGCGCTTGTCCTAGTAATCTCCTTTTCGTTCCTGTTTCCACTCGTCTGGCTGTTCTTCGAGGCACTCTTGCGTCTATTCGCCAGCGCTTTTGGTGGCCGACTCAGGAGCGTGACACGCGCCGTTTCGTGGCTGCTTGTTCGGACTGCGCGCAGACTAAGTCGGGTAACTCTCCTCCTGCCGGTCGTCTCAGACCGCTCCCCATTCCTTCTCGACCATGGTCTCACATCGCCCTAGACTTCATTACCGGTCTGCCTTTGTCTGCGGGGAAGACTGTGATTCTTACGGTTGTCGATAGGTTCTCTAAGGCGGCACATTTCATTCCCCTCGCTAAACTTCCTTCCGCTAAGGAGACGGCACAAATCATTATCGAGAATGTGTTCAGAATTCATGGCCTCCCGTTAGACGCCGTTTCAGACAGAGGTCCGCAATTCACGTCACAGTTTTGGAGGGAGTTCTGTCGTTTGATTGGTGCGTCCGTCAGTCTCTCTTCCGGGTTTCATCCCCAGTCTAACGGTCAAGCAGAGAGGGCCAATCAGACGATTGGTCGCATACTACGCAGCCTTTCTTTCAGAAACCCTCGTCTTGGGCAGAACAGCTCCCCTGGGCAGAATACGCTCACAACTCGCTTCCTTCGTCTGCTACCGGGTTATCTCCGTTTCAGAGTAGTCTGGGTTACCAGCCTCCTCTGTTCTCATCCCAGCTTGCCGAGTCCAGCGTTCCCTCCGCTCAAGCGTTTGTCCAACGTTGTGAGCGCACCTGGAGGAGGGTGAGGTCTGCACTTTGCCGTTACAGGGCACAGACTGTGAGAGCCGCCAATAAACGCAGGATTAAGAGTCCAAGGTATTGTTGCGGCCAGAGAGTGTGGCTTTCCACTCGCAACCTTCCTCTTACGACAGCTTCTCGTAAGTTGACTCCGTGGTTCATTGGTCCGTTCCGTGTCTCCCAGGTCGTCAATCCTGTCGCTGTGCGACTGCTTCTTCCGCGACATCTTCGTCGCGTCCATCCTGTCTTCCATGTCTCCTGTGTCAAGCCCTTTCTTCGCACCCCCGTTCGTCTTCCCTCCCCCTCCCGTCCTTGTCGAGAGCGCACCTATTTACAAGGTACATAAGATCATGGACATGCGTTCTCGGGGACGGGGTCACCAATACTTAGTGGATTGGGAGGGTTACGGTCCTGAGGAGAGGAGTTGGGTTCCGTCTCGGGACGTGCTGGACCGTTCGCTTATTGATGATTTCCTCCGTTGCCGCCAGGGTTCCTCCTCGAGTGCGCCAGGAGGCGCTCGGTGAGTGGGGGGGTACTGTCATGTTTTGTCATTAATTATCATGTCTTGTCCCTGTGCTTCCCCTTCTATTCGTTTCCCTCTGCTGGTCTTATTAGGTTCTTTCCCTCTTTCTATCCCTCTCTCTCCCCCTCCCTCTCTCACTCTCTCGCTCTCTCTTCTCTCTATTGTTCCGTTCCTGCTCCCAGCTGTTCCTATTCCCCTAATCATCATTTAGTCTTCCCACACCTGTTCCCGATCCTTTTCCCTGATTAGAGTCCCTATTTCTCTCCTTGTTTTCCGTACCTGCCCTGTCGGATCCTTGTCTATATTCACCGTGCTGTGTCTATGTTTTGCCCTGTCGTGTCGTGTTTCCCTCAGATGCTGCGTGGTGAGCAGGTGTCTGAGTCTGCTAGGTTCAAGTGCCTTCCCGAGGCAACCTGCTATTATGCCTTTTGTTTTGTTAAGTATCTTACTGGATTAAAAACTCTGTTTTCGCCAAGTCGCTTTTGGGTCCTCATTCACCTGCATGACAAAATCTTAGTCCAAGAGTAGTCTTTTGTTTCGACCAATCTAAAAAAAGTTGTATTTTAAAATGCGTATTTTTCCATATATAGACACACCCTATGTGTTTAAATAAAATCAACTGTATGTACTGAACTTGTCTGATGCTTTAAGCACAAGGTTTGATTAAATAATGAAGAACACAAATTACATGTACTTCCAGCGCCGACAGAGATGGCCGCCTCGCTTCGCATTCCTAGGAAACTATGCAGTATTTTGTTTTTTTTACGTGTTATTTCTTACATTGGTACCCCAGGTAATCTTAGGTTTAATTACATACAGTCTGAAGGAATTACTGGATATAAGAGCAACGTCAACTCACCATAATTACGACCAGGAATAGGACTTTCCTGAAGAGGATCCTGTGTTTTGCCCACCACCCAGGACAATGGATCGGATCCCAGCCGGCGAACCAAAACAACATCGCAGTAAAAGGGGCAGACAAAGCGGTCTCCTGGTCAGGCTCCGGAGACGGGCACATCGCGCACCACTCCCTAGCATACTACTCGCCAATGTCCAGTCTCTTGACATCAAGGTTGATAAAATCCGAGCAAGAGTAGCATTCCAGAGGGTCATAACAGACTGTAACATTCTTTGCGTCATGGAAACATGGCTCACTCGAGACACGCTATCGGAGTCGGTACAGCCAGCTGGTTTCTTCACGCATCGCGCCGACAGAAACAAGCATCGTTCTGGTAAGAAGAGGGGCGGGGGTGGGGTGGGGGATGGGGGTATGCCTTATGATTAACGAGACGTGGTGTAATCATAACAACATACAGGAACTCAAGTCCTTCTGTTCACCTGACTTAGAATTCCTCACAATCAAATGTCAACGCGTTATCTACCAAGATAATTATTTTCGATTATAATCACAGCCGGATATATTCCCCCCAAGCAGACACATCGACGGCCCTGAGAAAACTTTATTTGACTCTATGTAAACTGGAAACCTAATATCCCGAGAGTACCTGCGCCGACACCGGACTCGGGGACGACCAGGAGGACGGGACGCAGGGCGATCCGGGTGGAGACTGTGAAACTCCTGTAGTAATGAGGGATCTAGGATGTCATCCACCGGTACCCAGCATCTCTCCTCCGGGCCATACCCCTCCCACTTCAACAGGTACTGAAGGCCCCTCACCCGACGCCTTGAGTCAATGATGGCCGGGACCCCTCGATGTCCAGAGGGGCGGAGGAACCTCCCGCATCACAGACTGCTGGAGTGGACCAGCCACCACCGACCTGAGGAGAGACACATGGAACGAGGGGTTAATGCGAAGTTGTAACCTATAAAAACTTAGTTCAGTCTCCTTAGGACTTTAAATGGCCCCACAAACCGCAGACCCAGCTTCCGGCAGGGCAGGTTTCGGTTCGAGAGCCAGACCCGATCCTCCGGTGCATACAATGGGGGATCGGCACTCGCCTTTGCCTCCTGATGGCTCGTTGTAGCCGCACATGGGCAGCGCTCCATGTATCCTCTGAGTGCCAAAACCATTCATCCACCACAGGAGCCTCGATCTGGCTCTGATGCAATGGTGCCAAAACATTGAAATGGTGATAGGTTGGTAGAGTAGTGGCGGAGGGAGTTTTGGGCCATCTCCGCCCAAGGGATATAAACCGCCCACTCCCTCGGCCGGTCCTGGCAATAGGACCGCAGAAACCTACCCACATCCTGGTTGACTCTTTCCACCTGCCCGTTACTCTCGGGGTGAAAACCTGAGGTAAGGCTGACCGAGACCCCCAGGCGTTCCATAAACGCCCTCCATATTCTAGACGTGAATTGGGGACCCCAATCAGAAACTATATCCTCAGGCACCCCGTAGTGCCAGAACACGTGGGTGAAAAGGGACTCCGCAGTCTGTAGAGCCGTAGGGAGACCGGGCAAAGGAAGAAGGCGGCAGGACTCAGAAAACCGATCCACAACGACCAGAATTGTGGTGTTACCCTGCGACGGGGAAGATCCGTCCACGAAATCCACCGATGTACTCCAGATTGCGGTGGTCAGTCCAAATGAGAAAAGGGTGTCTAGCCCCTCAAGCCAATGTCTCCACGCCTTCAGAGCCATGACAACAGCTAACAACTCCCGGTCCCCCACATCATAGTTTCGCTCCGCCGGGCTGAGCTTCTTCGAAAAGAATGCACAGGGGCGGAGATTTAGTGGCGTACCCGAGCGCTGAGACAGCACAGCCCCTATCCCTGCCTTGGACGCGTCCACCTCAACTATGAACGCTAAGGAGGGATCAGGATGAGCCAACACGGGAGCCGAGGTAAACAGAGCCTTCAGGTGACCAAAAGCCCTGTCCGCCCCTAATGTCCACTGCAGTCGCACCGGTCCCCCCTTCAGCAGTGAGATAATGGGAGCCGCTACCTGACCAAAACCCCAGATAAATCTCAGGTAAAAAACGCTGCACCTCCGCCAATTACGCACGGCTGAAATGCGGTCATTCTCCATCTCTACCCCTGACGCTGAAAAGTGGTACCCTAGGAAGGAGATGGACTGTTGGAAGAACAGACATTTCTCAGCCTTGACGTACAGGTCATGTTACAACAGTCTACCAAGCACCTTCGTACCAGGGACACATGCTCGGTGCGTGTAGCTGAGTATATTAGAATGTCATCTATATACACCACTACACCCTGCCCGTGCAGGTCCCTGAAAATCTCATCTACAAAGGATTGGAAGACTGATGGAGCATTCATTAACCCATACGGCATGACGAGGTACTCATAATGCCCAGAAATGGTGCTAAATTCTGTCTTCCACTCATCTCCCGCCCGGATACGCACCAGGTTGTAAGCGCTCCTGAGGTCCAATTTTGTGAAGAAGTGCGCAATGAGCAGTAGCGGGTAACTGTATTTTGCCTTGATCTTATTCAAACCGTGATAATCAATACATGGGCGCAAACCTCCATCCTTTTTCTTCACAAAAAATTAACTCGAGGAGATAGGTGAGATGGAAGGTTTAATGTATCCCTGTCCCAGAGATTCGGTGACATGTCTCCATAGCCACCGTCTCCTCCTGTGACAGAGGATACACGTGACTCCTGGGAAGTGCAGCATCTACCAAGAGATCTATCGCACAATCACCCTGTCGATGGGGTGGTAATTGAGTCGCCTTCTTTTTACAGAAGGCGAGTGCCAAATCGGCATATTCGGGGGGAATGTGCATGGTGGAAACCTGGTTTGGACTTTCCACCGTAGTGGCACCTAAGGAAACACCAACACACCTCCCTGAACACTGACAGGGCCATTCCTTGAGAGCCCTCTATTGCCACAAAATAATAGGATAATGAGAGGCCAACCAAGGAAGAACCAATACAACAGGAAATGCAGGAGAATCGATCAAGAAGAGACTAATTCTCTCCTCGTGACCCCCCTGCGTTCTCAATGCAATGGGCGCTGTGACCTCCCCAGTTAGCCCCGACCCCAAAGGACGACTATCTAAGGCAGGGGTGTCAAAGTCAAATGGACGGAGGGCCAAATAAAAAATTTAGCTACAAGCCGAGGGCCGGACTGTTCGAATGTTCATTGAAATTTTTTTAAATGACGCATATAGTCTAGTGAACCTAATTGAACCTACTGAAAACCTAACAAATATATTCCAATATGATCAGATAAATAAAGCAATATTTTCTTATGGCTCTGTCAGTAATCTTTAATTTTCAACAGACACAAAAGACAAATTTCCTTTATATAAAAATCCCCATAACATGAACATTAAATGAAAGAAACCGGTATTCAAGGCACCATCAGTAGCCTATATTTTCTATTTTAGCAAAAGTGGGCTAAATTTACTTCAAAGAAAAAAAACAATAATAGCAATTTTCTATCATCCACTCAACTGAAATATTTTTAAAATATAATTGGATTGAAATACAATAAAATAAAGTGCAAAAATCTATTAATCAAAAACAACACTTTGTTTAAGGAGAAGTAACATGCAGTGAAAACAAATATTAAACTTTAACTTTTAAACTTGAACTGAGTAAAAACTCTAAATATGTGATTGCACAGTAATGTTCACTTGTTTGAGGTTGAGGGTGATACTTGGTGGTGTCCCATCTTTTCCACAAGTTCATCAATGTTCGGGGTAAGGCTCTGAGCTGAGGAAATCCTCAGAATTGAGTGGAGGTGTTCAGCAGTAAGTCGACTTCTGTGTGATGTTTTGTTCAAGTTCATCAAAGAAAACAGTTGTTCACACAGGTATGTGCTGCCAAACATAGACAACGTTTGAGCAGCCTGGATGCGCAGCTGGGGCATTGTGTCGGGAGGAAACGGGCGAACTCCGCAGCACCCACTGCCGCATATTTTGCCCTCAGTGCATCATTGCATTGGAGGTCAATCAACTCCATTTGGAGGTTTGGTGGTGAGCTTTCCACGTCAACAGCAAATGGGTTACCGAGCAGTTCCAACCTGCTTTTTTGTGCTTCAAAGTCAGCAAATCGGCGTCGAAAGTCAGCGGCAAGCATACCTATTTTATCAGCCAACTGTGCTTTCGGGAACGCACTGGTAGAGAGCTTCTCTTTCATGGTCTGGCAGCTGGGAAAGTGGCTCAAATTTTCTTTCCGCATCTGCGTCTCCCACAGAGTCAGTTTGGTTTTAAATGCCTTCACTGTACTGTACATATCAGAGATGACACGATCCCGACCCTGCAGCTGCAAGTTCATTGCATTCAGATGACTCGTAATGTCACACAGAAAAGCCATTTCACACAGAAACATTTCGTCTCGGAGTTGTGTTGTGTCTTTCCCTTTGCTGTCCAAGAACAGACAAATCTCCTCACGAAGCTCGAAACATCTTTGAAGCACCTTTCCCTGGCTTAGCCATCGCACCTCTGTGTGATAAGGCAAATCACCATGCTCCGTTTCTAACTCCGTCAGAAATGCCTTGAACTGGCGGTGATTCAAACCTTTGGCTCTGATAAAGTTAACTGTGCGCGTGATGATGCTCATTACATGCTCCATTTTCAAGGCTTTACCGCACAACGCTTCCTGGTGTATGATACAATGATAAGCTGTCAGCTCACCTGTCGCGTTTTCCTCTTGCATCTTTTCCCGTATCTTCGCCACCAGTCCGCTCCTGTGTCCACACATCGCAGGTGCTCCGTCGGTTGTCAAACCCACGAGTTTTTCCCAAGGCAGCTCCATCTCATTTACACATCTTGACACCTCTTCATACAAATCATGCCCCGTAGTTGTGCCATGCATAGGACGTAAAGCCAAAAACTCCTCTGTCACGCTTAGGCTGGAGTCCACTCCGCGGATGAAAATTAACAACTGGGCAATGTCAGAAATGTCGGTGCTCTCATCCACAGCCAAGGAATATGCAATGAAATCTTTTCCTTTTTCACAAGCTGCTCTTTTAGATTGATGGACAACTGGTCTACTCTCTCGGCAATGGTGTTTCTGCTCAGACTCACATTTAAAAAGAGTTGCCTTTTTTCTGGGCAAACTTCGTCACAAACTTTAATCATGCAGTTTTTGATGAAATCCCCCTCCGTAAATGGCCGGGCTGATTTAGCGATCTCTTCTGCCAAAATAAAACTGGCCTTGACAGCAGCCTGGCCTTGTGATTTGGCTTTTTTGAACAGAGCCTGTCGAGATTTGAGGCCTCGTTTTAATTCCTCTGCCTTTTGTAGCCTTTGTTCCATGTCCATATTCTTGTTTTTGTCCGCGTGTTTCGTTTCATAATGTCGTCTCAGATTATACTCTTTCAGTACCGCCACACTTTCTCCACACAGAAGACACACAGGTTTTCCAGCTACCTCCGTGAACAAATACTCCGACTCCCACCTTGTTTGAAACCCCGGTTCTCAGTGTCCACCTTCCGTTTTGCCATTTTTGATGGGTATCTGAAAGTTAATTTTACTGTGATGCTGACAACTGCTGTGCCAATAAATATTGAAATGAAGCAGCCTACTGCTCGGTGCGTCACCGTTGCATTGTGGGAAATGTAGTATTGGTGCGTGTAAAAGATCTGCGGGCTGCCGGCTTGCTGCGGTCTGCGGGCTGGTTCTAATAATAAATCAAGATCATCCCAGGGGCCGTAAAAACCTTCTCGTTGGCCGGATGTGGCCCGCGGGCCTTGACTCTGACATATG
>NC_060194.1:14504857-14512931 GCF_021184085.1 Oncorhynchus gorbuscha | reverse complement strand
ATACCTAGGTGTTTGGCTAGACTGTAAACTGTCATGCTGGTGAAAGAGGACCCAAAAGCGACTTGGCGAAAACAGAGTCTTTAATCCAGTAAATACAATCCAAAAAACACAACTTTCACTCGAAATGACGAGGACAAACTGGAGACTCGATCTTGAACAGCAGGTGAACAACAGGTTGCCTCGGGAAGGCACTTGAACCAGACAGACTCAGACACCTGCTCACCACGCAGCATCTGAGGAAAACACGACACGACAGGGCGATACACAAACACAGCACGGTGAATTCTAGACAAGGAACCGACAGGGCAGAAACGAATAACAAGGAGAGAAATAGGGACTCTAATCAGGGAAAAGGATCGGGAACAGGTGTGGGAAGGCTAAATGATGATTAGGGGAATAGGAACAGCTGGGAGCAGGAACGGAACGATAGAGAGAAGAGAGAGCGAGAGAGTGAGAGAGGGAGGGGAGAGAGAGGGATAGAAAGGAAAGAACCTAATAAGACCAGCAGAGGGAAACGAATAGAATGGGGAGCACATGGACAAGACATGATAATAAATGACAAAACATGACAGTACCCCCCCACTCACCGACCGCCTCCTGGCGCACTCGAGGAGGAATCCTGGCGGCAACGGAGGAAATCATCAATGAGTGAACGGTCCAGCACGTCCCGAGACGGAACCCAACTCCTCTCCTCAGGACCGTAACCCTCCCAATCCACTAAGTATTGGTGACCCCGTCCCGAGAACGCATGTCCATGATCTTATGTACCTTGTAAATAGGTGCGCTCTCGACAAGGACGGGAGGGGGAGGGAAGACGAACGGGAGTGCGAAGAAAGGGCTTGACACAGGAGACATGGAAGACAGGATGGACGCGACGAAGATGTCGCGGAAGAAGCAGTCGCACAGCGACAGGATTGACGACCTGGGAGTCAACTTACGAGAAGCTGTCGTAAGAGGAAGGTTGCGAGTGGAAAGCCACACTCTCTGGCCGCAACAATACCTTGGACTCTTAATCCTGCGTTTATTGGCGGCTCTCACAGTCTGTGCCCTGTAACGGCAAAGTGCAGACCTCACCCTCCTCCAGGTGCGCTCACAACGTTGGACAAACGCTTGAGCGGAGGGAACGCTGGACTCGGCAAGCTGGGATGAGAACAGAGGAGGCTGGTAACCCAGACTACTCTGAAACGGAGATAACCCGGTAGCAGACGAAGGAAGCGAATTGTGAGCGTATTCTGCCCAGGGGAGCTGTTCTGCCCAAGACGCAGGGTTTCTGAAAGAAAGGCTGCGTAGTATGCGACCAATCGTCTGATTGGCCCTCTCTGCTTGACCGTTAGACTGGGGATGAAACCCGGAAGAGAGACTGACGGACGCACCAATCAAACGACAGAACTCCCTCCAAAACTGTGACGTGAATTGCGGGCCTCTGTCTGAAACGGCGTCTAACGGGAGGCCATGAATTCTGAATACATTCTCGATAATGATTTGTGCCGTCTCCTTAGCGGAAGGAAGTTTAGCGAGGGAATGAAATGTGCCGCCTTAGAGAACCTATCGACAACCGTAAGAATCACAGTCTTCCCCGCAGACAAAGGCAGACCGGTAATGAAGTCTAGGGCGATGTGAGACCATGGTCGAGAAGGAATGGGGAGCGGTCTGAGACGACCGGCAGGAGGAGAGTTACCCGACTTAGTCTGCGCGCAGTCCGAACAAGCAGCCACGAAACGGCGCGTGTCACGCTCCTGAGTCGGCCACCAAAAGCGCTGGCGAATAGACGCAAGAGTGCCTCGAACACCGGGATGACCAGCTAACTTGGCAGAGTGAGCCCACTGAAGAACAGCCAGACGAGTGGAAACAGGAACGAAAAGGAGGTTACTAGGACAAGCGCGGCGACGCAGTGTGCGTGAGTGCTTGCTTAACCTGTCTTTCAATTCCCCAGACTGTTAACCCGACAACACGCCCATAAGGAAGAATCCCCTCGGGATCAGTAGAAGCCACAGAAGAACTAAACAGACGGGATAAGGCATCAGGCTTGGTGTTCTTGCTACCCGGACGGTAAGAAATCACAAACTCGAAACGAGCGAAAAACAACGCCCAACGAGCTTGACGGGCATTAAGTCGTTTGGCAGAACGGATGTACTCAAGGTTCTTATGGTCTGTCCAAACGACAAAGGAACGGTCGCCCCTCCAACCACTGTCGCCATTCGCCTAGGGCTAAGCGGATGGCGAGCAGTTCACGGTTACCCACATCATAGTTGCGCTCAGATGGCGACAGGCGATGAGAAAAATAAGCGCAAGGATGAACCTTATCGTCAGACTGGAAGCGCTGGGATAGAATGGCTCCCACGCCTACCTCTGAAGCGTCAACCTCGACAATGAATTGTCTAGTGACGTCAGGAGTAACGAGGATAGGAGCGGACGTAAAACGTTCTTTTAGAAGATCAAAAGCTCCCTGGGCGGAACCGGACCACTTAAAACACGTCTTGACAGAAGTAAGAGCTGTGAGAGGGGCAGCAACTTGACCGAAATTACGAATGAAACGCCGATAGAAATTAGCGAAACCTAAAAGCGCTGCAACTCGACACGTGACCTTGGAACGGGCCAATCACTGACAGCTTGGACCTTAGCGGAATCCATCTGAATGCCTTCAGCGGAAATAACGGAACCGAGAAAAGTAACGGAGGAGACATGAAAGAGCACTTCTCAGCCTTTACGTAGAGACAATTCTCTAAAGGCGCTGTAGAACACGTCGAACGTGCTGAACATGAATCTCGAGTGACGGAGAAAAATCAGGATATCGTCAAGATAGACAAAAACAAAGATGTTCAGCATGTCTCTCAGAACATCATTAACTAATGCCTGAAAAACAGCTGGCGCATTGGCGAGACCGAACGGCAGAACCCGGTACTCAAAATGCCCTAACGGAGTGTTAAACGCCGTTTTCCACTCGTCCCCCTCTCTGATGCGCACGAGATGGTAAGCGTTACGAAGGTCCAACTTAGTAAAGCACCTGGCTCCCTGCAGAATCTCGAAGGCTGATGACATAAGGGGAAGCGGATAACGATTCTTAACCGTTATGTCATTCAGCCCTCGATAATCACGCAGGGGCGCAGAGTACCGTCCTTCTTCTTAACAAAAAGAACCCCGCCCCGGCCGGAGAGGAAGAAGGCACTATGGTACCGGCGTCAAGAGACACAGACAAATAATCCTCGAGAGCCTTACGTTCGGGAGCCGACAGAGAGTATAGTCTACCCCGAGGAGGAGTGGTCCCCGGAAGGAGATCAATACTACAATCATACGACCGGTGAGGAGGAAGGGAGTTGGCTCGGGACCGACTGAAGACCGTGCGCAGATCATGATATTCCTCCGGCACTCCTGTCAAATCGCCAGGTTCCTCCTGAGAAGTAGGGACAGAAGAAACGGGAGGGATGGCAGACATTAAACACTTCACATGACAAGAAACGTTCCAGGATAGGATAGAATTACTAGACCAATTAATAGAAGGATTATGACATACTAGCCAGGGATGACCCAAAACAACAGGTGTAAACGGTGAACGGAAAATCAAAAAAAGAAATAGTCTCACTGTGGTTACCAGATACTGTGAGGGTTAAAGGTAGTGTCTCAAATCTGATACTGGGAAGATGACTACCATCTAAGGCGAACATGGGCGTAGGCTTCTCTAACTCTCTGAAAGGAATGTCATGTTTCCGAACCCATGCTTCGTCCATGAAACAACCCTCAGCCCCAGAGTCTATCAAGGCACTACATGTAGCACCCGAACCGGTCCAGCGTAGATGGACCGACAAAGTAGTACAGGATTTTGATGGAGAGACTTGAGTAGTTGCGCTCACCTGTAGCCCTCCGCTTACAGATGAGCTCTGGCTTTTACTGGACATGAATTAACAAAATGTCCAGCAACTCCGCAATAGAGACACAGGCGGTTGGTAATCCTCCGTTCCCTCTCCTTAGTCGAGATGCGAATCCCTCCCAGCTGCATGGGCTCAGTCTCTGAGCCAGAGGAGGGAGATGGTTGCGATGCGGAGCAGGGAAACACCGTTGATGCGAGCTCTCTTCCACGAGCCCGGTGACGAAGATCTACCCGTCGTTCTATGCGGATGGCGAGAGCAATCAAAGAGTCCACATCTGAAGGAACCTCCCGGGAGAGAATCTCATCCTTAACCACTGCGTGGAGTCCCTCCAGAAAACGAGCGAGCAGCGCCGGCTCGTTCCACTCACTAGAGGCAGCAAGAGTGCGAAACTCAATAGAATAATCCGTTATGGACCGTTCACCTTGGCATAAGGAAGCCAGGGCCCAAGAAGCCTCCCTACCAAAAACTGAACGGTCAAAAACCCGAATCATCTCCTCTTTAAAGTTCTGGAACTTGTTAGAGCAATCAGCCCTTGCCTCCCAGATAGCTGTGCCCCATTCTCGAGCCCGGCCAGTAAGGAGTGAAATGACGTAAGCAACCCGAGCTCTCTCTCTAGAGTATGTGTTGGGTTGGAGAGAGAACACAATCTCACACTGCGTGAGAAAGGAGCGGCACTCAGTGGGCTGCCCGGAGTAGCAAGGTGGGTTATTAACCCTAGGTTCTGGAGGCTCGGCAGGCCAGGAAGTAACAGGTGGCACGAGACGTAGACTCTGGAACTGTCCAGAGAGGTCGGAAACCTGAGCGGCCAGGTTCTCCACGGCATGGCGAGCAGCAGACAATTCCTGCTCGTGTCTGCCGAGCATGGCTCCTTGGATCTCGGCGGCAGTGTAACGAGCGTCTGAAGTCGCTGGGTCCATTCCTTGGTCGGTTCCTTCTGTCATGCTGGTGAAAGAGGACCCAAAAGCGACTTGGCGAAAACAGAGTCTTTAATCCAGTAAAGTAAATACAATCCAAAAAACACAACTTTCACTCGAAATGACGAGGACAAACTGGAGACTCGATCTTGAACAGCAGGTGAACAACAGGTTGCCTCGGGAAGGCACTTGAACCAGACAGACTCAGACACCTGCTCACCACGCAGCATCTGAGGAAAACACGACACGACAGGGCGATACACAAACACAGCACGGTGAATTCTAGACAAGGAACCGACAGGGCAGAAACGAATAACAAGGAGAGAAATAGGGACTCTAATCAGGGAAAAGGATCGGGAACAGGTGTGGGAAGGCTAAATGATGATTAGGGGAATAGGAACAGCTGGGAGCAGGAACGGAACGATAGAGAGAAGAGAGAGCGAGAGAGTGAGAGAGGGAGGGGGAGAGAGAGGGATAGAAAGAGGGAAAGAACCTAATAAGACCAGCAGAGGGAAACGAATAGAATGGGGAGCACATGGACAAGACATGATAATAAATGACAAAACATGACAGTAAACTATCCTTCCAGACTCACATTAAGCATCTCCAATCCAAAATGTAATCTAGAATCGGCTTCCTATTTCACACCAAAGCATCCTTCACTCATGCTGCCAAACATACCCTCGTAAAACTGACTATGCTGTCGATCCTTAACTTCGACGATGTAATTTACAAAATAGCCTCCAACACTCTACTCACAGTGCAGACCGTTTTGTCACCAAAGCCCCATATACTACCCACCACTGCGACCTGTATGCTCTCGTTGGCTGGCCTTCGCTTCATTTGTCGCCAAACCCACTGGCTCCAGGTCATCTATAAATATTTGCTAGGTAAAGCTCCGCCTTATCTCAGCTCACTGGTCAGCATAGCAGCACCCACCCGTAGCACGCTCCAGCAGAGTATATTTCACTGATCACCCCAAAGACAATTCCTCCTTTGGCCGCCTTTCCTTATAGTTCTCTGCTGCCAATGACTGGAACGAATTGCAAAAATCACTGAAGCTGGAGACTCAAATCTCCCTCACTAACTGTAGGCACCAGCTGTCAGAGCAGCTCACAGATCACTGCACCTGTACATAGCCCATCTGTAAATAGCCCATCAGACTACCTCATCCCCGTACTGTTCTTTTTTTCTACATGCACATTAATCTTCTGCACATCTATCACCCCAGTGTTTAATTTCTAAATTGTTATTATTTTATTTTATCTTACCTCATTTGCATACACTGTATATAGACTTTTTCTATTGTGTTATTGACTGTATGTTTGTTTATACAACTCTGTGTTGTTGTTTATGTCACACTGCTTTGCTTTATCTTGGCCAGGTCACAGTTGTAAATGAGAACTAGCCTATGAGAACCATCCTAAATGAGAACTAGCCTATCTGGTTAAATAAAGGTGAAAAACAAAAACACAATAACCTCTTGTTCAGAAATGACTATCTCTCTCATTGGACAATGAATGTGTGGGATTATCATGACAATACAGATAGAAAACCTGTCTCTGCTTCTGTGGAGCTCTTCCTGCTGACCCGGGAGCCCTTGACAGCCCAGATGTAGACTGTGTAGATGACTCCAGGCCTCAGCCCAGTCAGCCTGTAGGAGGTGCTGTCTGCCCCAACAGGGATCTCCCCACTGGAGCCCTCAGCAGAGCTGTAGCTGATCAGGTAGCCGTCGATTTCAGCCTGGACTTTATCCCATGTTACTGTCGCTGTGTCTTCTGTCACTTCTCTGGTAAAGAGGTTAGTAGGAGCATCCAGATCTGGAGAACCATTAGTAAATGGATTATTACTATACACAGTCTACTATGCATTACTTTTTTTTTCATCTGAGAGAATAAAAGTTGTGTTTCCCAGAGCGAGATCATTTTCATGTCAGGATTTGTTAAAAAAGTAGCACAAGTATTTTGCATAGAATAATTAACAAACTAATATTGAATTATTGGGGAATTACAACCCAATAGCAATGTTTGTTGGATGTTTTTAGGCCTCAAAAGTGATCATCTGTTGAGATAAGTTCACGTTACAGGCCATCCGTTTTTGTAGCTGCAGCTATGGCAAAATTCTAAATTACCTGGGAAAGATTATCACTATATCATCTCAAGCTTTTGCAATGCAAATTTGTTTCAAGGAGTTTGGGGAATATAGCTGGATGTACTCAGTCAATGGTGTGCAGAAAGTGTACTAATCTTGACATTAAGATTTAAAAACATCAGACAAACTTCAATTTTGAAGTGTAATCTATTTTTGAGTATACATATTATTAGAATACATCATTTTCTGTGATGGTCAGTTGTGGAATGCCTAAGGATATGTGAGACAAGTTTGATTGATTATCTATTTACCACTTTTACTGGTAACACTACTTTGTATAGTCCCAGATGAATTATCTAACACAAACACTTCCTATTCTAAGTAACATCCATATCTACAGGGTTTTTCAACACTTTGAATCACGAGACGAGTTAGTGACCTGTCTCAGCGTCAACGAAGCTCTTCCTGCTGACCCGGGAGCCCTTGACAGCCCAGATGTAGACTGTGTAGATGACTCCAGGCCTCAGCCCAGTCAGCCTGTAGGAGGTGCTGTCTGCCCCAACAGGGATTTCCCCACTGGAGCCCTCAGCAGAGCTGTAGCTGATCAGGTAGCCGTCGATTTCAGCCTGGACTTTATCCCATGTTACTGTCGCTGTGTCTTCTGTCAGCTGCTCTGGTCAACAGGTTAGTAGGAACATCTAGTTCTGGAGAGGTATGCGTGTGAGTTAATTTCAGTAGTTTCAGCACATACTATGTAAGTAGCAGGCACTAAAAGCTAGATGTGTTAGGAACTATGTTAAAGCATATGTTATGTCATTCTACCAGTGCAGTGTTATCACATGAAGATCTTTAACAATGTATTTTTTTAAATATATTTTTCAAGGCATTTTTCAATTAATTATCAGTGTTCACTTTAACCTCAATGACTAACCCTACCTTAAAGTGTACCTACCATCACCCTGTTTGTTAACACTTGTTAACACTGGTTTGAAGAAGAAAGCTCTATGGACCACCTTCCATTAGTCCTGTGTCACAGTTCATCTCGTTTACTGATCCAGTCATCCTAGCCTTCCCAACCTACCCCCATCAGTCAGCAGACCAAACATGGGAAACATGGGGAGCCCTGCTTGAATTTCACCCCTCTGAGTGTCATGTTTTGTCATTGGTTATCATGTCTTGTCTCTGTGCTTCCCTTCTATTCGT
>NC_060194.1:14480394-14504757 GCF_021184085.1 Oncorhynchus gorbuscha | reverse complement strand
TACTTTTGTCATATACTGGAATAAAGACTCTGTTTTCGTTAAGTCGCTTTTGGGTCCTCATTCACCAACATAACACTGAGATGTTTGTATCCATGTGGAATCCCGTTGTTTGACTTATGGGACAGGTTAGTGTACTATGTCTGTTTCCTTTTCTCACTGAAGCAGGCGTCCATGACAATGCAGCTGTAGGCTTCCAATAGGCTTCCAATGTCCCACACCAACAGTCCCTGAAGGCCAGACGACCAAACCTCACCTACAACCTAATGTAGCATATTGTTTACTTTTGGTATCAATTGGATTGTGGGGGAGGAAATGTATACACTGATACGGAAAGTATAGTACCACTGGGTGTGATATTTTTGAACTAGGGGAGCCAAGAGGAGATTTCCTACACAGTGCTTATCTATAGCCTGTATTTCCTGATGGTGGGAGTCAGCTGGTATAGTACTTGAGCCTTCTGTTTTAATGCCATAAACGGCAGTTAAAATGCACTCTCCTCTCTCTCTCTCTCTCTCTCTCTCTCTCTCTCTCTCTCTCTCTCTCTCTCTCTCTCTCTCTCTCTCTCTCTCTCTCTCTCTCTCTCTCTCTCTCTCTCTCTCTCTCTCTTTCCTTTATGTATGACGTTGATCTCAAGTATTTGATAGTATTTTGCTGACTGGATTGCCAGTAAGTGAAAGTTAAACAAATCGTTAGGTGAACCGATGGGTTATTGAAATAGCCCCACCAAGCCGTTACTGCTTCCTCCTTTTATCCCATCACATTGACACACAAGGGAAGCATATGTTTGGTGTTTCTTTCAAATGAGCAGAATTAAATAAGGAAGGAACCATTTCTAGCTCCCTTAAGCTCTCCTTAAATGTCTCTAAAACATTTCCACAAACATGCTCCACAGCTATAGGCTATGATAAACTCATTTCAAAAGAAGTGTCTACCTAATTACTTTAAATAGCTTGCCCAGCACAGGTCTGAGCAAGAGTTTCCCTCTTGGAAAAGATGTAAAGAAGATAAATATTCATAAAAGTGCTGAGGGTGAAAGTCTGGCTGGCTGTTTTTTTGTACCATGTTGTCATTTTGTAAAGTGCATCCCTTTAAAAGTGAAAATACAGCCCTAAGAACTATCCACAAGAACCCAACATTTAAAAAATGTCCTCTTGCACAAAGGACCTACATAAAGTATAGGATGAGAAGTTCTCTCCCATTCATCCACAAGCCATCAGGATCAAAGTATAAAGACAGACGTCACTTAAGACTATTTCAAGAACTGAAACAAAAACAAGTCAGGCATTTGGTTAACAGTTTACCTGTCTCAGCTTCTGTGGAGCTTTTCCTGCTGACCCGGGAGCCCTTGACAGCCCAGATGTAGACTGTGTAGATAACTCCAGGCCTCAGCCCAGTCAGCCTGTAGGAGGTGCTGTCTGCCCCAACAGGGATTTCCCCACTGGAGCCCTCAGCAGAGCTGTAGCTGATCAGGTAGCCGTCGATTTCAGCCTGGACTTTATCCCATGTTACTGTCGCCGTGTCTTCTGTCACTTCTCTTGGTCAACAGGTTAGTAGGAACATCTAGTTCTGGAGAGGTATGCGTGTGAGTTAATTTCAGTAGTTTCAAAGCACATACTATGTAAGTAGTAGGCACTAAAAGCTAGATGTGTTAGGAACTATGTTAAAGCATATGTTATGTCATCTTTCTACCAGTGCAGTGTTATCACATGAAGATCTTTAACAATGTATTTTTTAAAATATATTTTTCAAGGCATTTTTCAATTAATTACTGTTCACTTTAACCTCAATGACTAACCCTACCTTAAAGTGTACCTACCACCACCCTGTTTGTTAACACTTGTTAACACTGGTTTGAGAGCAGAAAGCTCTATGGACCACCTTCCATTAGTCCTGTGTCACAGTTCATCTACGTTTACTGATCCAGTCATCCTAGCCTTCCCCAACCTACCCCCATCCAGTCAGCAGACCAAACATGGGAAACATGGGGAGCCCTGCTTGAATTTCACCCCTCTGAGATGTTTGTATCCATGTGGAATCCCCTTGTTTGACTTATGGGACAGGTTAGTGTACTACGTCTGTTTCATTTTCTCACTGAAGCAGGCGTCCATGACAATGCAGCTGTAGGCTTCCAATAGGGGCTTCCAATGTCCCACACCAACAGTCCCTGAAGGACAGATGACCAAACCTCACCTACAACCTAATGTAGCATATTGTTTACTTTTGGTATCAATGGGATTGTGGGGGAGGAAATTTATACACTGATACGGAAAGTATAGTACCACTGGGTGTGATATTTTTGAACTAGGAGAGCCAAGAGGAGATTTCCTACACAGTGCTTATCTATAGCCTGTATTTCCTGATGGTGGGAGTCAGCTGGTATAGTACTTGAGCCTTCTGTTTTAATGCCATAAACAGCAGTTAAAATTCTCTCTCTCTCTCTCTCTCTCTCTCTCTCTCTCTCTCTCTCTTCTCTCTCTCTCTCTCTCTCTCTCTCTCTCTCTCTCTCTCTCTCTCTCTCTCTCTCTCTCTTTCCTTTATGTATGACGTTGATCTCAAGTATTTGATAGTATTTTGCTGACTGGATTGCCAGTAAGTGAAAGTTAAACAAATCGTTAGGTGAACGAGGGGTTATTGAAATAGCCCCCACAAGCCGTTACTGCTTCCTCCTTTTATCCCATCACATTGACACAAGGGAAGCATATGTTTGGTGTTTCTTTCAAATGAGCAGAATTAAATGAGGAAGGAACCATTTCTAGCTCCCTTAAGCTCTCCTTAAATGTCTCTAAAACATTTCCACAAACATGCTCCACAGCTATAGGCTATGATAAACTCATTTCAAAAGAAGTGTCTACCTAATTACTTTAAATAGCTTGCCCAGCACAGGTCTGAGCAAGAGTTTCTCTCTTGGAAAAGATGTAAAGAAGATAAATATTCATAAAAGTGCTGAGGGTGAAAGTCTGGCTGGCTGTTTTTTTTGTACCATGTTGTCATTTTGTAAAGTGCATCCCTTTAAAAGTGAAAATACAGCCCTAAGAACTATCCACAAGAACCCAACATTTAAAAAATGTCCTCTTGCACAAAGGACCTACATAAAGCATAGGATGAGAAGTTCTCTCCCATTCATCCACAAGCCATCAGGATCAAAGTATAAAGACAGACGTCACTTAAGACTATTTCAAGAACTGAAACAAAAACAAGTCAGGCATTTGGTTAACAGTTTACCTGTCTCAGCTTCTGTGGAGCTTTTCCTGCTGACCCGGGAGCCCTTGACAGCCCAGATGTAGACTGTGTAGATGACTCCAGGCCTCAGACCAGTCAGCCTGTAGGAGGTGCTGTCTGCCCCAACAGGGATCTCCCCACTGGAGCCCTCAGCAGAGCTGTAGCTGATCACATAGCCGTCGATCTCTGCTTGTACCTTCTGCCATTCCACGGTAGCGGTATCCTCTGTCACTTCTTTGGTCAAGAGGTTAGTAGGATCGTCAAGATCTGTTTACATATATGAGGATGTAGGCAGAGGAGACGTTGTATGAAGAATCACTATTTTCTATGAGGACACTCAGGTATGTGGTTTATAAACACCATTCAAGCATTCATTTTATCCAAGTCGGTCAAATGATTTTCTGTTGGGCTCTTCACTCCTGTGAGGAGCAGACAGAGACCCTAGGAGCAGGCTGAAGAGGAACGCAGACCCAGCACATACATCTACATTGGCACAATGCTGGCCCAATGCGAGTAAAAATATTGACCATATATAGGTTGCCAATGCGCCTTTGCTCATCAGCTTCATGTTGGTCCCTAAGGCATGTGTGTGGGCAGTTCATATCTGTTGAAGGCAGTCCTTACTTTGCCTGAAATAAGCCAATCTTTTCCCAGCACAGGTCTTCATTTGGCTCCCTGATTTGCATACTGCTACTACCACAGGAGGTTGGTGGCACCTTAATTGGGGAGGACGGGCTTGTGGTAATGGCTGGAGCAGAATTTATGGAATGGTATCAAATACATCAAACACGTGGTTTCCAGGTGTTTTATGCCATTCCATTCGCTCTGTTCTGGACATTATTATGAGCCATCCTCCCTTCAGCTAATTTACAACATAATTCTCTAAAGGTGAATCCTCACTGCAGAAACAATAAACAGCACGTCATGCTGGTCCATGCACATTTTTTCAGTGCATGAAAAAATATTAACAATAATAACTACAGGCCATCTAAGAATTTGGCCAAATAAAAAAATATTTTGAACTTGCATTTCATGATCTGACATAAAAGGCAGCCTACATTTTGGGCTTTACATTGGAGATTTGCTATTTTTTAACATCATGAACGAAGAGCCAAATGCGCCAGCTCACCGAAAAGACTTGAAATGCCCATCTCTAATACATTGATTTTTACAAGAGAAACTATTAACTCATACTGTATGTTATTTAAGTATTTTTTGAGACTTCATCATTGGCTGTAAACAAGATTTTAAAACATGTGGGCATTACACAACAGAACACTTTAACTGGAACCAAATATTGAATGAGCCCCGCCTCTAGCTGGGACTGGTTTGGGATAGACTGTGTTGGGCATGGTGTGGGCTAACCTGTGTCGGCTGGTGTGGGCTTGGTGTGGGCTCGCCTGTGCCCACCTTGCTAACCAAATACCCAGATGGGGCCCATGCTTGCTGGGGCACGCGCTCTCTATGACGAGGAAGTCAAGGGGCGAAGGTCTCAGGGGACAGAGAAGATATATGGCGGATGTGAGCAGACTGACAGGGAGGATCCAGAGGAGCACCCAGCAGAGCGAGGTGAGTGAGGGAATGGAGCTTTTGCAGCCCACGGGGTCAGGGAAGGCAAGCATCAGTGGCATCAGCAGCCAGACAGAGAGGAAGTGAGAAGACATGTAAAAGCAATCATCATTTAGGCTATATCCCTCTGCGACTCCTCCAAGGTCAGCTCTATGTCACCACGCTATCCGCATCATGAAAACGGATTATTGATGCGTCCAAAGAGAGAGTGCCGGCATCGGGAGGCACTTATAAGGTTTAGCTGCTGTCTTTTTTGCCACTGTATGTGGGTACATTGCTTGACAAGCTGACAGGGTTAATCACAAGAAAATGCTAATGAGTTACACATAGTATCAGTAGCCTCGAGAAAGGCCTATGTACCGTAGGAGTAACACGTGCCGCAGCTTTCTGATCCTGTCCCATGTTTGGTTGCTCACGCTGAAACAGATCAGCACGTTGGTAGGTGTTATGTTTCCATGGGAAGAGACCACGTTTGGCGAGGCCATATCGTGATGTATGACGGCTTTGGATAGCTCAAGCTTCTGCTGCCACGGTAGCTGAGTGGGGGAGACTACAAAACACCGGTTGCGGTTTACCATGTGGAAAAGAGCTTATCCATCAGTAGGGCTCCTTACCATCCTTACAGGCTGGGGAGAAAGCTGCTAGTAGTTTGTTCCCATTCACAAGCTTTATTTAAACGGACAATGACAGCAGAAAGTCTAGTGCTCGAGGAGCCAGAAAGGTGCAATTCGTCCCATGTGGGTCAGTCTGTACGTGAGTCCATCCACACTGCAATTAGGTGGCAGGGGAGATTAGTAACTTCAGTGCCTCAGACTCTCTGAAAGATGCCAGAGTACTCCTCCGCCCACATCACTGACTGCAGCCCAGTTGTACTGCACAGCTCCACATGGCCTTAGAGTCCAGGGACCATGATGAAGACTAAACACTTTCCCTGACTTTCACCTAACCATGCATCTGCTTCTAGTTATATGGCCGCTCCTGTAAACCTTATTTAATCTGATGCGGTAGCACCAGTAGACTACTATGTTGTGTTTATGAGCACAGTCCTCTGCAGGTTACAGTGACAGGTAGAAATTTGTTGATTTTGGCTTGTCCCGAATGCTTTCAGGTTGCTACAATTTATCTCTCCTTACTGAGCCCTGGCAACAATACTGACGCAGGAACCGCGCACACGTTACAAGGTCTAACGTCGTAGTCCACCGTTTCATTGTCTATGAAATAAGGATTTATGATTTATGACAGGAGAAGAGAGAGATTTGTTTCACAAAATACTATAATGCCATTCAATAAAAGAAGACAATGCACTCTAGCTGATTTTCACAGTAAATAAATAGCAGATCTTTCCTGAAAGCAGAGAGGAATTGAAAAGCCATTTCCCCTTTTCTTGTTGTAAGTGGACCGCCACTTGTGAGAGAAAATGTTCTGTACGTATAACTTGCTGAGAGGAAGGAACAAAGGTCCTCTGCACTGAGGCTTACATAATGAGCTGTCAGGTGTCCCCACAGGATACAGTTTCATACTCTTGCAATGGTTATTAGGAGGCTCATATACTCACACAGACAGTCACAATAAACTGCCTCTATGTGATTGTAATTATGTTCTGAATTTTCCTATTTTTCTATCGCGCGTGTGACTATATCGCTCTGAGGAGAACAAATTGGGCAGTAGCAATAATAGGTGACCTTTTAGAAGTTCCCGACACACACACTCATCTTGAAACAATTCCACGCCTATCTAAGGGAACTCTGGAGTTCCAACTTCCAAAATCACTATAAGCCTTTCGTGCAACTCCTCAAGTGAAGGTTTCCGTGGTGGAAGTTGAGACAGGCCACGTTGTCTTGTGTGAAGATTAGCTCTGTGACGACGGATGTGCGGGGTAATGGAAAGACACCTGACAACCATCAAACCCGGAAACGCTACAATGGTTAACACCCAAATGAAACCCATGAAATGTCACCTGAGGGTTGAGAAAACTAAAAGCACCATCACCGTAATGAGACAGGGACAGCTCTGCTTTTGAACTACTGCAATACATCTCCAGCAATAAACAGCCAACAAAAGGAGCAGGCCAAGCTGCAATTGTAGACAGTCATTTCAGTCGGTCAAATAAGTGGCAGGTATCGGGTTGGCAGGACCGGCTGCAGAAGTTAACATCCTTTATGAATTCATCGTCGCGCAAAATACTCAAGAGAATGCTTGTAAGATCCAAAGAAGTATTCTGGTATTTTTAAGGACCGGGTGGCTTTATGTAAATCATGGACTACACTGGCCTTAGGGCTCGGATCCTGGTCCAGACACTCTTACCACGATCATTAGAATCTGTCCAGATTATTAAACTGTGATTTATGACCCATAATCACTACCCATAATTATTAGTCTTCCTGACCACGTTCATATTCTACTATCATTGGCTGTTATAGTGAGACCTAATACCAGGGTACAGTACTGTACTTTATCAAGCTATGGACTCTAACACATTCTGTGCCTATTTTACTCCTCTGTTCTCACAGTAGAGTTGGGAATGGTTTAGAGCAGAAGTGTCAAACTCATTTTTCTCCGCAGGCCACATTCGGTCTTCAACGAGGTCCAGGGGGCCGCACTTAAAATGGATTATATTGCCTTGCCGTCAAAATGTGCAAAAATAGTCCTTTATCTATCGCTTTTGGAATTTTCGATGCTCCCTGACAGTCTAGCTTCCATTACGATGACTATTAGCAAGCTGGACAGAGTGAAAAGAGACTATAAATTAAGGTCTATTATAATTTCTACATAATTTTGATTTGGTTATAGTCCTTTCAATGTCCATTGAGATCCCCCCCACATGTGGTTTCGAGTTGGACTATGGTCCAGTGGGCCACAGAGGGTGGCCCAGGGCTCACTGGTCAAAAGTAGTGCACTATATAGGGAATAGGGGGCCATTTGGTGACGCAGACACTGTCTCCTCACTTTCTGAAACCCCCAGAGAGTCTCTGTTGTTTAGTATCAGCAGCAGTCACCTGTGACCCCGGTGGCGAAGGAGGCTTTCCCTTCGATGGTCCCTTTGATGCCTTGTACTGTGATGAGATACTCAGTGCCAGGTTGCAGTCCTGTATAACACACACAGGGCAAGTAAGCATACAGGTTTGCAAAACCTCATAGTAGTTCAAGGTTCTTAATCTACCACAATACATTTGAACACAATGGAATGATTAGCCGTTACAGATACATAGAATAATCAAAGGGTTATGTTATGCGTGTTCTGCTCAAATGGGGAGAGGTGGAGACCATTAGGGAACAGACAGTTACACAGGTAGCAGTTGTAAAACATGAAGCCCTATTCTATTCCAAGGTTGTAAAATATGATGGACTATTTGTCATGCCTGCTCCCGCTCCCCCCTCCCTGGCGCCCAAGGGTGCACGTCATCATAAGCACCTGTTACCATCATTACGCACAGCTCTGCTCATTGGGCTCACCTGGACTCCCTCACTGTGTTGATCGCCCCTGTGTATATGTCTGCTCCTCTGTGTTGTTCCCTGAAGTAGCATTTTGTCGTGTGGTGTTTATGTCCAGACGCTGTCCCCGTTCCGTTACATGTCCGTCTGTATGAAATGGTTCTGTACCCGATTCTCATGTCCTGCATTGGGCCTCACACTATTCTATTCAAATCTATTTCAGACGGTGTTCTCTAATTTGAATGACATACCTACGATGGGTAAAATGGGTGGTCCTGGCTCGTGCACTCATTGGTACGTTCCTGCTCCTCCTCCTGCCCGTCAGCAGTAATAGGTCAGTCTGAAGTGGTCCAGAGGTGCTGCAGGGTTCTGCCAGTCCACCTGGATAGAAAGTCCTCAGTCTGGCCCAATACCCGGATACCATCAATACCAGACACCTCTGTGTAGGTTCAAATATAGTCTCATTAGAATATGCCAGAATAATGACATTTAGCCATTTTAAATGTCACCTGCGTTCAACATATAAATTGTCACTAATGGTGTTATAGTTAGATACAAGTTATGAGAGACATCTAATAGGGTACCCAAGAGTGTCATCGCTTATCATACAGAACCAAGGACCAGGGCATGTTTCCTACTGGTTTCTGAGGTTGCCCTATATGTGATTTAGCATATAAATCCATTCAAGCCAGGAAAATAGTCTGGCTAATGTTCTTTAACAGTTCTTTCTAATCAGAAAAAAATGATTAAAACCATTTGAAAGGGATAACGTTTGAAGTTAAGCATATTGTGTGACTGAGAACTGTTTGTCTCACGCTAATTCTTCATCATAGCCGGATGATCAGGCCTTTTCTCATACCCAGACAGGAATGTCATGCACTGAGATGTTTTCCATGGCTAACCGCACAAGCAGAGCCCAGGGCCCAAGGCTCAGTGCTCTGTGTCTCTCTTTCCATAAAATGTGTCTACAGCTTCATTTCCTTTTAATTAGGCTGACTGGTGTAATTACCTTAAACCTAATGGTAAGCAAACGATCACTAAGTGAATCATTTAGTACAAACAGTATCCAGGGTTATTGGGGTGATCTGTACATAGAGCGTTTTATGTGACGACGGGACATTTAAATTGGCATTCAGAACCACTTACCACAAACAAAAGCACCTGGACTTTTGAGTAACATATGAAAATCAATGTTATGAGAAACATACTGAACTTTCCTCTGTAGTTCACTTCACTCCCTTACCTGTGGTCGCCTCGATCCTGTCCCCCTCGCTCTGGATCTCCTTGATGACAGCGTACACCTGCACTATGTAGGTGACACCTGGGCTGAGTCCTGTGATCAGGTAGGAGGTCTCTGTGTTGGGCACGGTGAACCGCTCCAGCTCTGCCTCATTGCCCTCAGGGTGCCAGGTCAGGATGTAGTACTCTGCTGCTTTCACAGCCTCCCATTCCACCAGCAGAGAATTATCAGTCACCCTTACCAGACGCAGGCCGTTAGGGCCCGACACTGAGGGGGACACAGAGGTATGATTAGTTAAGGTTCAAAACTGTTACTCACTATGTTATTGTGATGAATTTGAGGGGTAGCCCCAACCAGGATAAACATGGGGGCCTGTCAGTCCAACACTTCAGTTGTTACACCAAGAATTCCGGACCTCTTGGCGAAGTCAGTAGGGTGTACTAAGTTCACTATGTTATTGCTCTCTCTTTTGTACTCTTTTCACATTTCACTCAATGTAACTCTGACAGAAATAACATATCTGATTTAAGGAAAACACAATTTAGAAAATTGGTGAAAACATATTCATTTTCTGCAGTTACAGCGTGATACTGTATCTAGACACGATCCTTCAATCAAGATGGTGGAAATAGGGTCGGGTGAATCAGACAGTATGGGGGGACTTTTCAATAACATGAATAAGAGCCCAGGAGACGGCCAGTCAGCAGTGTATGAAGCAAACTTTCCAAGCCAAGATATTCCTGCGGATACAGGGAAATACAGACACAGACGACCGAGCGTATGTGCTGAATTCGAGGAATTAAAGTGCAGAAAAAGCGTGTGTACATTGGGGGAAATATGAAATAGGTGCTAAGGAGACCACATTTACCAGGAAAGAATTCACAGCAGGCTTGGACCTTGTTCCATATGTTAAAGGCAGGAAGCTCAATGTTTTCTTTCTCTTCAGGAGGAGCATTTCCATCCAGTGGCAGTTAATACAACTGTTGCTGCCGTTTTCTACAGCCGCTGCCAGTAACAATTATGCCCTTAAATACAATTTCAGAACAGCCAAAAGTACAAATAAATGAACATCTAACGACATTCGAAAAAGCAAAAGGAAAACTGACATTTTTGTCCTCACTGATTGATAACGAGGGAGGCATAATTTGAAGAAGAAAATGATGAAATGATGTTTGGACTTCATAAAGAAGAAATCCTACATCTACAAATCAAATCACATTTTATTGGTCACATACACATGGTTAGCAGATGTTATTGGTCACATACACATGGTTAGCAGATGTTATTGGTCACATACACATGGTTAGCAGTTGTTATTGGTCACATACACATGGTTAGCAGATGTTATTGGTCACATACACATGGTTAGCAGATGTTATTGGTCACATACACATGGTTAGCAGATGTTATTGGTCACATACACATGGTTAGCAGATGTTAATGCGAGTGTAGCGAAATGCTTGTGCTTCTAGTTCTGACCATGCAGTAAAATCTAACAAGTAATCTAACAATTTCACAACAACAAAGGAATAAATAAGAATATGTACATATAAATATAAGGATGAGCGATGGCTGAACGGCATAGGCAAGATGCAGTAGATGGTACAGAGTACAGTATATACATATGAGATGAGTAATGTAGGGTGTGTAAACATTATATAAAGTGGCATTGTTTAAAATGACTTGTGAAACATTTATTACATCCAATTTTTTATTATTAAAGTGGCTAGAGATTTGAGTCAGTATGTTGGCAGCAGCCACTCAATGTTAGTGATGGCTTTTTAACAGTCTGATGGCCTTGAGATAGAAGCTGTTTTTCAGTCTCTCAGTCCCAGCTTTGATGCACCTGTACTGACCTCGCCTTCTGGATGATAGCAGGGTGAACAGGCAGTGTTTGATGTCCTTGATGATCTTTTTGGCCATCCTGTGACATCGGGTGGTGTAGGTGTCCTGGAGGACAGGTAGTTTGCCCCCGGTGATGCGCAGAGACCTCACTACCCTCTGAGAGCCTTACGGGTTGTGGGCGAAGCAGTTGCCGTACCAGGCGGTGATACAGCCCGACAGGATGCTCTCGATTGTTCATCTGTAAAAGTTTGTGAGTGTTTTTGGTGATAAGCCCAATTTCTTCAGCCTCCTGAGGTTGAAGAGGCGCTGCTGCCTGTGTGGGTGGACCACTTCAGTCTGTCCGTGATGTGTACGCTGAGGAACTTAAAACGTTCCACCTTCTCCACTAGCGCCCTGTCGATGTGGGATAGTGGGGTGCCCTCTGCTGTTTCCTGAAGTCCACGATCATCTCCTTTGTTTTATTGACGTTGAGTGTGAGGTTATTTTCCTGACACCGCATCCGAGGGCCCTCACCTCCTCCCTGTAGGCCGCCTCGTCATTGTTGGTAATCAAGCCTACCACTGTAGTGTAGTCTGCAAACTCGATGATTGAGTTGGAGGTACGCATGGCCACGCAGTCATGGGTGAACAGGGAGTACAGGAGAGGGCTGAGAACTCACCCTTGTGGGGCCCCAGTGTTGAGGATCAGTGGGTGGAGATGTTGTTTCCTACCACCTGGGGGCGTCTCATCAGAAAGTCCAGGACCCAGTTGCACAGGGCGGGGCCGAGACCCAGGGTCTTGAGCTTAATGACGAGTCTGGAGGGTACTATGGTGTTAAAATGCTGAGCTGTAGTCGATGAACAGCATTCTTACATAGGTATTCCTCTTGTCCAGATGGGTTAGGCCAGTGTACAGAGTGATTTCCATTGCGGCGCCTGTGGACCTATTGGGGCGGTGAGCAAATTTGAGGGGGTCTAGGGTGTCGGGTAGGGTGAGGTGATATGATTCTTGACTAGCCTCTCAAAGCACTTCATGACGGAAGTGAGTGCTACAATAGTCGCTTTAGCTCAATTACCTTAGCTTTCTTGCGAACAGGAACAATGGTGGCCCCTTGAAGCATGTGGGAACAGCAGACTGGGATAGGGATTGATTGAATATGTCCGTAAACACACCAGCCAGCTGGTCTGCGCATGCTCTGAGGACACGGCTGGGGATGCCGTCTGGGCCGGCAGCCTTGCGAGGGTTAACACGTTTAAATGTTTTACTCATGTTGGCTGCGGTGAAGGAGAGCCCGCAGGTTTTGGTAGTGGGCTGTGTCGGTGGCACTGTATTGTCCTCAAAGCGAGCAAAGAAGTTGTTTAGTTTGTCTGGGAGCAAGACATCGGGGTCCACAACGGGGCTGGTTTTCTTTTTGTAGTCAGTGATTGACTGTAGACCCTGCCACATACCTCTCGTGTCTGAGCCGCTGAAATGCGACTACTTTGTCTCTATACTGAGAGCTTGTTTAATTGCTCATGGAGGGAACAGCTACACTGTTTGTATTCGGTCATGTTTCTGGTCGCCTTGCCCTGATTAAAAGCAGTGGTTCGCGCTTTCAGTTTTATGGCCGGATGCTGCCATACAGTGGCAGGTTCTCAGCCAAAGACACATCATTATGGTGTTAAACATTTTTGAGACAACTGTAAGTAGGACTTCCATCAACTGGGCCAAACGTGCTGCTCAGTGTTCTCTGTCGTGATTCATATGAAAACAAGTGGGGAAGCACATGTACTGTTTCCATGTAGTTAAAAGTGACCATACATAATGTCAATGCATTTGGGCATTGCTAAAGGGGACAGTATGTTATTCAAATAATATTCAAGACCACCATTTTGAAAATGGACGGATTAAATGTGAAGCAGAAATGTGAATGTACATTTCTGCTTGGAACTGTCATTTGTCGGTGTGAGACATCCCAATTTTCAGTGACTCACATAAGGTCCTGTTTTTACTGAGTCTACTGTAGCATGGTGAAAAGAGCGTTAAGGGATAACTCAGGAGACGTACATGAAAGCAGACCAAATCAAATCATTTCTGTGGATTGGCTTACCAATTCACAGAAATCCACCAAGTGGGCAGAATAAAAACAATTTAGGTTTTTCTAGATTATTTATTTGAAATGTGTGTCTGAGTTCTTTATCAATGTACAAATCTCCAAAGGCCTAAATTCAGATCCCAGTCTCGATCATAGTTGTGAAATATGGTTAGCATTGCTTTTGATGGTCACTAAAAAGAGAACAGCATTGGTGATGATGATGCACCTCAAGGTCTGATCACACAAAACAGAAAATGTCTCAGTATACTGTAGCTTTTGTCCTATACTCATAATATTTATCCTCCAAATCTAACCTTGTAAACTCACATAGCCTCCCTCTTCCCCTTGACACGTCCCTGTTCTTGCTAGCAACAGTTCAACAGTTCCTACATGCACATTACTATAAATCTCTCCAAAGTTCTCTTGCAGCACAGATTGAAAATCTTACTATCGCCGAGTGCAATAGCTGACCAGCTACCATGGGTCTGTGCACAAACTTGGTTTTAACAAAGTGAAATCTTTAGACAGTTTGAGGCTGCAGCAATTGCTGTCACTTTCACAAGTGTGGAAGCAGTGAATTTATCTGACAGAATGTTTTGACTGCAAATTTTCTGCTGAACTGATATTTAACTAATAATCAAATAACCAGTACCTAATGGCAAGTTTAAAGTGTTTATGAAACCTTAGAACCCTAAGGATCCTACAGCTGTAGATTTTCTGCATTTCAGTTCTGCGAATCAACAAAAGGTAGAGTTTGCTATGTAGATCTAGGCCATTTCAAACTACTCCCTTTTATATAATAATGAATAAGATATTATGACCTGATTATAACCTCAGCCTATATCAGAACTTCTACCTGTAGAGCAGTCTTCCCCAAAGAAGCCTTCGTCACAGATACACATTCCGTTCACACAGGTGCCGTGGATGCAGTCAGGATCGCATTTCCCGCTGCAATCCTCGCCAGTGAAGTGGCTGAAGCAAACACACTTGCCGTCCACGCAGTGTCCCTTATCGTTGCAGTCGCCTGGGCACATCAGCTGGCTGCAGTCACTCCCCGTATAGCCAGTGTGGCAGACACACTTGCCATCCACACAGCGGCCGTTGTCGTTGCACTCATCAGGACAGGTGGAAATGGAGCAGTCAGGACCCTCCCAGCTAGGGTTGCATTGACAACTGCAGGTGTTGTGCTGGTAGGTCCCATGGCCACTACAGCTAGTGTCCACACCTGTGGAAGTTTAGGAAATCACGTTATGTGACATCTGAAGTGTCTGTAGTGTAAGTGTAATGTAAGTGACCGTGCATCAAACAGTGTCACAGTTATATATTTTTTGTTGTTGTACTTATTACCCTTTTCTCCCCAATTTTGTGATATACAATTGGTAATTACAGTCCTGTTCCATCACTGCAACTCCCCTAGGGACTTGGGAGAGGCGAAGGTCGAGAGCGATGTGTCCTCCCGAAACACAACCCTGCCTAGCCAAACTGCTTCTTGACACACTACTCGCATACCCCAGAAGCCAGCCGCACCGATGTGTCGGAGATAACACCCTCCAACTAGCGACCGGCTGCAACACAGCCAGGGATCGAACCCGGATCTGTAGTGATGCCTCTAGCACTGCGATGCAGTGCCTTAGACTGCTGCACCACATGGGAGACCAGTTTCACAGTTTTAAATAACCGGGATTAAGTTCCACATTTATTTTTCAGATATACACTGAGTGTACTAAACATGATGAACTCCTGCTCTTTCCATGACAGACTGACCAGGGGAATCCAGCTGAAAGCTATGATCCCTTATTGATGTCACCTGTTAAATCCACTTCAATCAGCGTAGCTGAAGGGGAGGAGACCGGTTAAAGAAGGATGTTTAAGCCTTGAGACAATTGAGACATGGATTGTGTATGTTTGCCATTCAAAGGGTGAATGGGAAAGACAAAATATTGACGTGCCTTTGAACAGGGTATGGTAGGTATCAGCTGCACCCGGTTGAATGTGTCAAAAACTGTACACTCAATGTATTTTAGCTATTGAATATAGATGTTCTGTCAGATCTCATGGTGATGGACTGCACTGTAGGCTTACCTCCTTTTCCACCACAGCAGCCCTGGGAGCACTGACTCTTCAGATGTTCCACCTCCTCCTCCAGCCCGTTGACTCTGTACAGCAGAGACGTAAAGCTCTCCGACTCATCACAGTCACACTTTGGGGTCTTGAGGTTGATTTGGTGCCTGAAAACGATGTTGTTTTCCCCCTCCAGAGTAGCGCCCCTTCCAGCTCTTGCAGGCCTGAAAACTGGTCCTGTTGAGAAGGGAGGGTCTGCAAGGCGAGTTTACACTCAGGGCTCTTGGCCAGGTCAATCTTATAGACGTGGCTGAAGGTGACTTCTTTCTCAGCGGGGATGAATAATCTTCTGTCACATACTTGGAAGTGACAGTGCACAGTATGCTTACCAGGCATAGGGCTCTTGTGAGCCAGTGAAGTCTAGTGGTCATGGCTGGAGGGGAAAATAAGTGGAATAATTGGTGAAATTGATATGCAACTTTTGACATGCACAAGGAGCACTGGTCTTGACACCTTTTTGGTCTATTATGGGGGATTTTCCAGAGAGAACATGGCTTTTTTACAAGATTGTTAAAGAAGTCACATTCGTTCTAGTTAAGGCAGACTATGTTTTACAAATGGGACATGAAGCAATCTCGTAACCTCCAGCAGAAAGCCAGCAATCATCACTCGAAACGAAACACTTTTATCCCAAGTTCCTAACTATTAATAGTGCTCAGCCAACCATAAGGGCTTCAAGGAGCATGGAACACTGTCTTCCAAAAGATGTCATGTCTAATGACAGTGATGTCATCCAGCTTTGACATCCCCAGAAAGAGAAATTATATGCTATCAAAATAATAGGCCAAATATATATCTGAAAAGACTTCTTCAGAAATTATTTGGTTCAAACCTCTATGGTGAATAAGAGGTTACCTGTTTCTCAAGCATGTTTGATTGAACCGCTGCGTCCTTGGCACGTAGCCATTAGAAATTTGGTCATGGAGCAACTTATAGTCGATGTCTGAACTTGTGTGGTCTGTGGAAACTGAAAACCAAACTTAAGTGACTGTCTGCTCCGCTCTCCTCTAAAAGAGAGGCCATGGTGCTTGACAACTGGAAACTCCACAGTAATAGCATACATGCTTTAATAAATTGCGCAGGGTACTTTTAAAAGAATGTTGATTGGTCAATGAAATATGCATGTTGCGCAAATACACTAACAGGATAGATAATTGGGAGCACACAACGTGGAACTATCAAAGAAGTGAAATGACTCAACCATGAACAAATACTAGGCTTTTAACCTTAACTCACATATGGTATATTGAAACTATGGGAACGTTTTTTTTTAAATCTTTTACCTTTATTTAACTAGGCAAGTCAGTTAAGAACAAATTCTTATTTTCAATGACGGCCTAGGAACAGTGGGTTAACTGCCTGTTCGGGGGCAGAACGACAGATTTGTACCTTGTCAGCTCGGGGGTTTTGAACTTGAAACCTTCCGGTTACTAGTCCAACACTCTAACCACTAGGCTACCCTAGTGGTGTACAGTAGACCAATAGTGCAAAGCGATTGTTCCTGTAACATTGTAAACCAGTATAAAGAAATCTTCATCAACGATTATATCAATCATACAACACTAGCAACCTCATCTACAGGTTGAATTCATTACGTTGGTGTCAGCTGTGACACAAGTGGTGCTACAGTATCTGAGGCTGGTCCATGTAGTCACCTGAAGGATTGTGAAAGTAACCTATAAGTGATAAGCACAATGGCATAGGTGTTATGGCATCATAAGCAGCCTACAACATTAGTGTAGATGTTCATAGTTTGACATAATGGCTTCGATGCTCCTGGAGAGTTTACAGTATGTTTGTGATACTGCAGTGTGCAACGGGACAGTTTTTGTACCCATGTTGGTTATTTCTTTATGTCGTTGGTTTTGAAATTAAACTGCTCCGACTTTTGCCGAGTTCTGCTCTCCTGCGTCTGACTTCCCTGCCACCAGTTACGCACCCCTTACACTAACATTAACCTAAATATTATGATAACTAACCCAAGATAGGACAGAGGCATCATTTACAATAGGAGCCAATAAAGCACAGTAGTCAGAACAGGCAATGAGGTGGGCAGAGCCAAGCAAGAGCTAGCATGATCCTATTAACGTGCTTTAGCATGTATGTGCATATTTACATTAGGGAATGCCTAATCTCTGAAGTGTGCATGTGCAAGAACTCGAATTCACCCTACATTCCTAAACCACGCCATTTTTAAAAACTTTGGCAAGGAGTCAAATCTACAAAAAGTGCGCTCTGTTTGTAACAGATTCTAGTTTTGGAACAGAAAACTGCATTCAGATCGTTATGAGAAAATGATGAGCTCTTGCTCCACCTTGACCCTTTGCCTGCCAATAGACTTCATTATTACCATTTAAGGTGTTGAATAGAAGCCCTCACTGGATGCCTCATGTGACACATCTGGGTTTTCTCTTTCTTCTGTGATTAGCATAAATGAAAATGGCTAACATGAAAGTGGCGAACATTAGCCTAAATAAGAAAATGGCTAGGATTTACCTGAATGAAAGTGGTTAGCATTAGTCTAATAATGACCTCTTAGTCAAATAACCCTTGGCATTAAGCTTCCATCCAACAGTAGACTTCACAGAGGGAAAATGGCTCAACACTTGTGAAAATGTAGTATCAGTAAGCGACGTGTTGGGAGAAATTATGTTGGCTATGCTGCTAATGACTTACAGTAACTGTATTAGTGCCACACAGAATTTCCACCATGTTTGCTATGAGTCCTGTGTCTGTTATCCAACTCAGTGGGTGAAAACCTTGAGGTTAGAGTAGCCAGACCGTAGAGACTATGACATCACAGCTATGGCCATTCATCCCCATTGACTCTCTGGCAATAATTACAGTAGATGGCACTTTATCAGCAACCAGGACATAGATCAGACCAAGGGGAAAGACCAGCAAGTCAATGACAGCCTTATAATAACCCACATCACAGGAACATTATACAGCCCTGTGGAATGGCACCAGGCGCTGGCGCACACAGATCCTTAACAAGCTCATTTATAGTTTACTGTCAAGGTTTTATTTGATGCTTGCCATTTTAAGGCTTTTATTTGTCTTAGAGAAGATTCCAATGTGACCTTCTTCCAGCTACAATGAACTCCTAAATCTCTGCAGGGAAGGAACGTCAGGAATGATACAGCAGTAAGACCAAAGATTCTCCTTAATCAGTGAATCCATGGTTGTGTCCCAAATGACAACCTATTCCAGCGTTTCCCAAACTCGGTCCTCGGAACTCCAAGGTGTGCACATGTACTTTTTTGCTCTAACACAACATAGCTGATTCAAATTATCAAAGCTTGATGATTAGTTGATTATTTGAATCCACAGTGTAGTGCTAGGGCAACAACAACACAAATGTGCACCCTTTGCTGTCCCAAGGACTGAGTTTGGGAAACCTTGCTCTATTCCACCTTATTGGGCCCTCAAACTCAGCCAGTTCCACTGTTTTTTAAATGGTTCCCCTATAATCAGGAACTGATTAGACCTGGGACACCAGGTGTATGCAATGAATTATCAGGTAGAACAGAAGACCAGTAGGCTAGGGACCTTGCAGGGTAAGAGTTGAATACCACTGCTATAGGGAATAGGGTGCCATTTGGGACACATTCTATGTGAAGCATGTCAGATGTGCAGTCATGGAAGAGCCGAAGCAGTCTCAAAGGCTTCGAGAAAACAGTATCCGCAGTTCCGCACTCAATGTTGGCATGGACACACAGGGGAATTACCTTCACATAACAAGGAATTCAAATAGTCAGACACAAGGATGTCTGTCCCGTCTTTTCAGCCTCCATTCTTTGCAGGCTTGTCGACTAGCTGTGAAGTTTGACAGACTTCCAACCGGGATTGGCAGGAATGTACCTAAGCAATTCCAGCATGCATTGCAGACTGGCAAGTTGTGCTGGTAGTAAACTTCAAACAGCTACTAAAAATGTTAGACTCACTCCTCTCATTGTTAAGGTTCAAGAAAGGGAAGCTGCATTCTACCAAAAAGTGGATCACCGTTGTGCATCATCTACTTACGGAATAAGAGGAGGTAGAATGTTTCCACTCACTCACTAACAAGAAACGCTTCCGGCTCAGACTGTGAATGCAATCAATATCAGATCCTCACAGGGACCCAATTTTCCCTCCAAAATCATTGCATGGGGAGGAGAGAAAGGAAGGGAAGCAAGTAAGGACAGACTGTGTGCAATGCCCCATCCTCTCATGAGACACATTAACCAACAGACAGATAAAAGGCAGTCTGTTCTTTTCCGTTTCAAGGGGAATTGCACTGGACCAACAAGCCTGGGATGAAAAGTTTAGCGCTCTGCAGTCTGCACACAGGGGAAGAGCTCAGAGCTCATGGTCTTTATGTGGTTGCAACATTTGTCAAATTTTCCTTACTGGCAGGCAGAAAAAGCTGAAAGCAATTAGAGTAAGTCTGAGCTCAAACTCATATCCCCTGCTCTGTCTGCTGGTCCTGCCATCCAAACCACAAAAAAACCTTGATAAGGTTACAAAAGCCCAATAGTCACCCCATGACTTTATGTAGGCCTTATGATCACATATTAGAAACCACCCCATTCATGGCTAGCTGCAGGCAATGCTCTACATCTGTTGTTTGTTTTATCACAGCTTCCAAGATAACTTTGAGCCAGTACAGTAGCATTTCATCAAGTTGAGCCACAGGCAAGCACCGTTCATGTCTATGAAGCTTGTTGAAACTATTTATTTTCAGAAGAAAAAAAATCCACCTTCAATAAAATGGTTTACAAGAAAAGAAAAAGAAATACAATTATTCTACTGAAGCTGTATATTGTATTAACAACATATTTACTCCATGGTAAGAACATAGCTGACACTTCAGCTATTTCCCCACTGGCTCTATGTCTGACTGACTGAAGTATAATTTGTTAATGCCTAGTCTGATGCTTGACTGCCCAGCATTTCCGTCTGGTACCATAGAGGCTGGAGTTTAGTCTGTGATGAAAATGTGAGGAGTGAGAGAAGGCTATTTTATTAACAAGGAAATGGACCTCTAAACGTATTGGGTTTGATGCCTAAATTACAACTTGTGCAGTTTCTTTGGTGTTGATGCAAAATATCAAAAGAAATCAAACCCATTTATTTTTGTTTCTTTGTTTCTTTCTATTTGACTGTATAACTTGTACTGAAAGAGCTTTGTAATGAAGTTGTTATTATTATTGTGAAACTTTTTTTCAAGGACTACTACTATATGTTAACATCTCATTTGCTCTGATGAAAACGATATGCTTCCTGATCACATGTCATATAATGACTCAAACAGGAATAATGTTGCAAATGACTTGTTTCGTAGTAAGTGTAACTTTTTCAAGGTAATTACTTATTTCAATAGTAAGTATGAATCTTGTCTGTAATTGCATTTGTTAAAAGAAAATGAAAAGGTATGTAAAATGTTAAACAGGTCATAATATGAATAACAATGTATCAAATCAGATGCAACCTCTAATTTAAAAAAACTCGCAGTCATATAAAATGTTTTTGCACATATTACAAAGCCTCTCAAATTGAACATTCAAGAATAAAACAATCAAACAATGACATAAAGCAGTGTTTCACTCACCGTTGCAGTTCCCTGTGACTCCCTCCTCTGAAAGCCTGAGAATCTGTCACTCTATTTCTTCTCTCTCTCTGACACCTGTTGACAAGCTCAGGGCATGAGTTTGAAAGGGCCCTTATAACCAATGCCTCTGTGGCTCCTGCAGCAACAGCCTTTCCCTCAAGTAGTTAAATCCCCTTCCGAAATGCCTCTGGCCAATGGGCAGTAGTTTGGGAGTGTCTCTTCTCTTGCTCCTCAATAATGGAATGAGAATAGAGATAGATAATGAGAGACATTCCTCCTTTGAAAAACAAATTAGGCTGGAACTAATCATAATACTTCAACATGACCCCCACACATGTTGCCCCCACCCCGTCACTACCAACTTTTGAGTTTGAGTTTTAGACACTTTTCCTGTCACAGTAGCAGCGATGGATGCAATTAATCATTTTACCAGTCCAGGACAGTAGAAATACGTGCTTTAAGGCAATCGGAGAAAGCTTGGATTTAATGGTGAGCTCAAGCCAAGAAAAATACGGACGTTCATGAAGAAAACACAGGTCTAGTCATATCAGGGAATTAAGTTTCCAATCACATTAGCCAACATGTATCAGTCTATCTGAAGTGTGAATTTAGTTCTAGATTACAGACGTTGGTTACAGTAGGATTTGTACTGTAGGATTTTTTTCATTACATAAACTACTACAACACAACACATGGACATCCTTATGTGGTCTGAAATCAAATAAACACAGATTTTATAAACCACTTCAATTTGGCACAAACACTGTGCTTACCATTGAGAAATTTCCACATTAACTGCTCGAAAAAAGAAGCAAACACAGATATTTTGTTTCTAGAAAACAATTGGCAACTCTTCAGCTAAGCCAGCATGAAAGCATAAATCACACCATCATTGTGCAACACATGTACAATGTTAAGGTAGGGATAGAGCAAAATCATCAAACAGTACCAAAGTGTTGTGTTTATTATGAATTGAATCGCTAGGCATTTTGGTTTGTTACATAACAACAATGACGCAAATACAATAGAAACCCATGCAACAGCATGAATTCACACCAACACCACAGCCCCCCCCCCCCTCCACACACACACTTGCCTAATGGACAGACAGCATCACCAAAGACTAGGTGTCGACGTTGGTTATAATTTTCACCGGCATCTGTTTGTCTCTAAATATATAGTTGACGTTGGATGTTTACATACACTTAGGTTGGAGTCATTAAAACTCATTTTTCAACCCTTCCACAAATTTCTTGTGTACAAACTATAGTTTTGACAAGTCAGTTAGGACATCTACTTTGTCCATGACAGAAGTAATTTTTCCAACAATTGTTTACAGACAGATTATTTCACTTAGCACTCCCTGTATCACAATTCCAGTGGGTCAGAAGTTTACATACACTAAGTTGACTGTGCCGTTATACAGCTTGGACAATTTCAGAAAATTATGTCATGGCTTTAGAAGCTTCTGATAGGCTAATTGACATAATTTGAGTCAATTGGAGGTGTACCTGTGGATGTATTTCAAGGCCTTACCTTCAAACTCATTGCCTCTTTGCTTGACATCATGGGAAAATCAAAATAAATCAGCCAAGACCTCAGAATAAAAATTGTAGACCTCCACAAGTCAGTCTGGTTTATCCTTGGGAGTAATTTCCAAATGCCTGAAGGTACCACGTTCATCTGTAAAAACAATAGCACTTTTTAGGAGGGGGGGGGGCTGTCACGCCCTGACCTTAGAGATCCTTTTCATGTCACTATTTGGTTTGGTCAGGGTGTGATTTGGGGTGGGTATTCTATGTTCTATTATTTGTATTCCTATGTTTTGGCCGGGTAGGGTTCTCAATCAGCGACAGCTGTCTATAATATAATAATAATAATAATAATAATAATAATAATAATAATAATAATATAATAATAATAATAATAATATAATAAATATAATAATAATAATAATATATGCCATTTAGCAGATGCTTTTATCCAAAGCGACTTACAGTCATGTGTGCATACATTCTACGTATTGGTGGTCCCGGGAATCGAACCCACTACCCTTGCGTTACAAGCGCCATGCTCTACCAACTGAGCTACAGAAGGACCGTCTATCGTTGTCTCTGATTGAGAACTGTCCTTAGGTAGCCATTTTCCCACCTGTCTTTGTGGAAATTTGACTTTGTTTATGGTACATAGCCTTTAGCTTCACTGTTTGTTTTGTAGTGTTTATTGTTTTGTTCGTCGTCTTTTCTAAATAAAATAATATGTACGCTCACCACACTGCACCTTGGTCCAGTTCTTTCAACGGCCGTGAAAAAAAGACCACACAGCCATCATACCGTTTAGGAAGGAGATGCGTTCTGTCTCCTAGAGATGAACCTACTTTGGTGCAAAAGGTGCAAATTAATCCCAGAACAACAGCAAATGACCTTGTGAAGATGCTGGAGGACACAGGTACAAAAGTATCTATATCTGTCACGCCTTGGTCATTATATTTTGTGTTTTTGGTATATGTTTGGGTAAGCCAGGGTGTGACATGGGTTTATATGTTATGTTCCACTGGATGTCATAAGGTGAATGCACCAATTTGTAAGTCGCTCTGGATAAGAGCGTCTGCTAAGTGACTTAAATGTAAATGTAAAATGTAAATGTTTCGTATTGGGGTTTGTAGTAATTGGGATTGTGTATGATTAGGGGTGTGTCTAGTTAGGCTTGGCTGCCTGGGGCGATTCTCAATCAGAGTCAGGTGCTTGTCGTTGTCTCTGATTGAGAACCGTATTTAGTCAGCCTGACTTTCGCGTTGTATTTTGTGGGTGTTTGTTCCTATCTTAGTGTTGTAGTCACCAGATAGGCTGTAATAGGTTTCACATTTCGTTTGTTGTTTTCATATACAGTTATTTCATGTACCGCGATTATTTTCAATAAAGTCATGAGTAACCTACACGCTGCATTTCGGTCTGACACTCTTCATACAACAGACAAACGATGTTACAATATCCACAGTAAAACGAGTCCTATGTCAACATACCCTGAAATTCCGCTAAGCAAGGAAGAGGCCACTGCTCCAAAACGGCCATAAAAAGCCAGACTACAGTTTGAAACTGCACATGGGGACAAAGATCGTACCTTTTGGAGATGTCCTCTGGTCTGATGAAACAGAAATAGATCTGTTTGGCCATAATGACCATCTTTATGTTTGGAGGAAAATGGGGGAGACTTGCAAGCCGTAGACACCATCGCAACTGTGAAGCGCGGGGTTGGCAACATCATGTTGTGGGGGTGCTTTGCTGCGGGAGG
>NC_060194.1:14472876-14480294 GCF_021184085.1 Oncorhynchus gorbuscha | reverse complement strand
CATGGTCTCTCCTATCATTGCTATGCAGACGACACACAATTAATCTTCTCCTTTCCCCCTTCTGATGACCAGGTGGCGAATCGCATCTCTGCATGTCTGGCAGACATATCAGTGTGGATGACGGATCACCACCTCAAGCTGAACTCGGCAAGACGGAGCTGCTCTTCCTCCCGGGGAAGGACTGCCCGTTCCATGATCTCGCCATCCCGGTTGACAACTCCATTGTGTCCTCCCTCCCAGGCGTGCTAAGAACAGTCTGGACAGCGTGATCTGGACTTTCAAACTGTCGTTCTCAACTAACATCAGGTGATGGCCCGTTTCTGTGGTTCATGCTCTACAACATCCAAATCTGACCCTGCCTCACACAGGCGCGAGTCCTAATCCCGGCACTTGTCGTCTCCCCGTCTGGATTACTGCAACTCGCTGTTGGCTGGGCTCCCTGCCTGTGCCATTAAACCCCCTACAACTCATCCAGAGCATGCAGCCCATCTAGTGTTCAACCTTCCCAAGTTCTCTCACGTCACCCCGCTCCTCCGCTCTTCCACTGGCTTCCCAGTTGAAGCTTCGCATCCGCTACAAGACCATGGTGCTTGCCTCTACGGAGCTGTGAGGGGAACGGCACCTCAGTACCTCCAGGCTCTGATCAGGCCCTACACCCAAATAAGGGCACTGCGTTCATCCACCTCTGGCCTGCTCGCCTCCCTACCACTGGAGGAAGTACAGTTCCCGGCTCAGCTCAGTCAAAACTGTTCGCTGCTCTGGCTCCCCAATGGTGGAACAAACTCCCTCACGACGCCAGGACAGCGGAGTCAATCACCCACCTTCCGGAGACACCTGAAGCCCCACCTCTTTAAGGAATACCTAGGATAGGATAAAAGTAATCCTTCTCACCCCCCTTAAAATACTTAGATGCACTATTGTAAAGTGGTTGTTCCACTGGATGTCATAAGGTGAATGTGCACCAATTTGTAAGTCGCTCTGGATAAGAGCAGTCTGCTAAATGACTTAAATGTAAATGTAAATGTAAGTCATGAGCTGCTAGCATAGGGAGATGTATTCTTTCAGGTAACATTATAGCCAGGGCTGCAGTTAGGTTTGTTGTTTTGAGTTTGACTGTTATCACTCTCCTATAAAATCAACTACATACTTCTGATGTTGAAGTAATCCATTGGATTTAGGTACTGCTTTATAGTAGCTCATTGGACCCGTGTGAATGAGTTGCAGATGGCATGATTCCCCCCATACATTCTCCTACTGACAGTAGCCCTGGTCTGACATTATTAAACTCCTTTAGTGGGTGAACAGAGCCGATAACAGGCCCACTAAGCATAACCTCCATAACCCTGAAGAGTAACGTGATGGAAAGGCATGTATTCCATGGAGAGGGACTTTCATTAACTGTAAATATGTAAGTATGGTTTCAATGTACTTGTGGGGGTAGAAGAGTACACTACAAAAGGCTGCTGTGTTCCATTTAGTTGGTTGTTCTAATGCCAGTTTTCTAACATTGATGAGTCCCAGTCAGCCGCGGTTTGAATTTCATGAGAATATTCCCTTTTTGTTATTCACAGCCTTTGTCAAAGGAATGTTAATTTCAGTGGCAGAATATCACTTCATTTCCTCTATACCCACCCCCCCCCTTAATTTGACACATTCTCCTCTTACTGTACGTGTACTGTATTTGATCTCACACGTGAAATTGATTTTATCGTTGTTGTTGCTATCTTCCCCTAGCTGCTATTCAGGTGGTTGGTATCAGCAGATGGAGTTGGCGGTTTGGGTTCATTTACTGAGAGAGCCTTTTGTTGGACATTCAGCTTGGCTGAATCCATACAGCACATAGATTTACCATGAGGATATACAATGAGTGTACAAAACATTAAGAACACCTGCTCTTTCCATGACATAGACTGACCAGGTGAATCCAGGTGAAAGCTATGATCCCTTATTGATCTCACTTGTTAAATTCACTTCAAACAGTGTAGATGAAGGGGAGGAGACAGGTTAAAGAAGGATGTTTAAGCCTCGAGACATGGATCGTGTATGTATCCCATTAAGAGGGTGAATGGGCACGACAAAATAATTAGGTGCCTTTGAACAGGGTATGGTAGTAGGTACCAGGCGCACCGGTTTGAGTGTGTCAAGAGCTGCAACGCTGCTGGGTTTTTCACACACAACAGTTTCCTGTGTGCATCAAGAATGGCCCCAAGGGACATCTAGCCAACTTGACACAACTGCGGGAAGCATTGAAGTCAACATGGGCCAGCATCCCTGTGGAACACTTTCATCACCTTGTAGAGTCCACGCCCTGACGAATTGAGGCTGTTCTGAGGGGAAAAAAGGGGGTGCAACTCAATATTAGGAAGGTGTTCCTAATGTTTTGTGCACTCAGTGTACATGAGCCCCTTTAGTTAATAAGAACTACGCAGAATCTTCTTACCTGTGGCCTATGGAGGACGCCAAAGATTTGATTTATTTATCCGTTATTTTACCAATTAAGTTGACTGAGAACACGTTCTCATTTTGCAGCGACTGGGAATAGTTCTACAGGGGAGAGGAGGATGAATGAGCCAGGTGAGTTACATTAGGTGACCGATGATGGTTTGAGGCCAGATTGAGGATGCTTAAGACAGCTTAGGTTAACACCCTATCTTCACGATAAGTGCCATGGGATCTTTAATGACCTCAAAGTCCAGACCACCAGTTTGCGTCCATCTGAAGAAGACCTTCCTACACAGACCATGTCCTAATCCCACTGCCCTAAGGGCATTAGGATATTACAGACCCCAGCACAGAGGAAAGAGTGCCTCCCTACTGGCCTCCAACACCGCTTCAGCAACATCTGATGCTCCAATCAGAGGACGACCAGGACCAACTTGTAGCTTCAGATGCAAGCCAGCAGTGGTATGCAGGGTGGTATGATAATGTCTTGGCCTCTCCCATTGTCCCACATCCTCTCTCCATTCCTCACTGGTATACAACATGCAGACCATGATTAAAGGTTGATTTACAACATGGCAAGACCAGCCAACCTGGTGAACAACATGAACCAGCCAACCCTGGTTTACAACATGAAGACCAGCCAACCCTGGTCCCCTCAAAACATGAAGACCATCTCAGCCCTGGTACACAACATGCAGACCAGCTAGCCCTTGTTAAACATGAAGACCAGCCAAATGTATACAACATGAAGAGAATTGATGGACTATTGATACAACATGACCAGCCAACCGTCTGGTATTCAAATCAAATCAAAAAATCAAATCAAATCAAATCAAATCAAATTTATTTATATAGCCCTTCATACATCAGCTGATATCTCCAAAGTGCTGTATTTTTAAACCCAGCCTAAAACCCCAAACAGCAAACAATGCAGGTGTAAGAGGTGGCTAGGAAAAACTCCTAGAAAGGCCAAAACCTAGGAAGAAACCTAGAGAGGAACCGGGCTATGTGGGTGGCCAGTCCTCTTCTGGCTGTGCCGGGTAGAGATTATAACAGAACATGACCAAGATGTTCAAATGTTCATAAATGACCAGCATGGTCAAATAATAATAAGGCAGAACAGTTGAAACTGGAGCAGCAGCACAGTCAGATGGACTGGGGACAGCAAGAGCCATCATGTCAGGTAGTCCTGGGGGCACGGTCCTAGGGCTCAGGTCCTCCGAGAGAGAGAAAGAAAGAGAGAATTAGAGAGCATATGTGGGGTGGCCAGTCCTCTTCTGGCTGTGCCAGGTGGAGATTATAACAGAACGTGGCCAAGATGTTCAAATGTTCATAAATGACCAGCATGGTTGAATAGTAAGGCAGAACAGTTGAAACTGGAGCAGGAGCATGGCCAGGTGGACTGGGGACAGCAAGGAGTCCTCATGTCAGGTAGTCCTGGGACATGGTCCTAGGGCCCAGGCCAGTTGAAACTGGAGCAGCAGCATGGCCAGGTGGACTGGGGACAGCAAGGGAGTCATCATGTCAGGTAGTCCTGGGGCATGGTTCTAGGGCTCAGGTCCTCCGAGAGAGAGAGAAAGAGAGAAGGAGAGAATTAGAGAACGCACATAGATTTACACAGGACACCGAATAGGACAGGAGAAGTACTCCAGATAAACAAACTGACCCTAGCCCCCCGACACATAAACTACTGCAGCATAAATACTGGAGGCTGAGACAGGAGGGGTCAGGAGACACTGTGGCCCCATCCGAGGACACCCCCGGACAGGGCCAAACAGGAAGGATATAACCCCACCCACTTTGCCAAAGCACAGCCCCCACACCACTAGAGGGAAATCTTCAACCACCAAGCTTGTCATGGGCGTGTCTGTGAGGACCTGACTGTTTTAGATCAGTGACAGTGCCTAGGGTCTTAGTGGTAGTCACACAGCAGTGTGTGTATAGTGGCCTCTGACCTAGTTTCAAGATGTTTGTTTTAATGTTATAACAGACAGAGCTTTTACGAAATACAAGTCACCTCAAAATTGTACCCTAATACACCTGATATTTGGATTTAGAGTTTCTTGCTTGAGCTTTAGGGATCTCACTTCCTTTTATTCCTGGTGGTCCCACCCTAAGTGACTTAACAGACGCTGCTCCGAAACTATTCAGAAACTTTATGATCCCCTTATCATTTTGTTTGGCATTTAGGATCAAACCCAATAAACGTAGCTTTGTTCTCTTTTTTATTAACAGTTACAGTCAGTGGGAATACAGACTAGCCTGTGTTTTTATTGTGATCCTTGGCTGTTAGCTTACAGCTCACTAAAATGTCTTTATATCCTCTTTAATGGTCAAAACCAGTTGTGGTATGAGAAGGACAAAACATTATTTGAATGATGGCTGTAGACGTGAGGTGAAGTACTAAACAAACGATTCAACGTGGACAAACATTCCATTGAAAATCTGTCAATGAAACTAAAAAAAGTGTATTACCAGTAGCCTCCATAAAGCATGACTATAACCTAACACCTCTTAGAAATCCAGCTTCATCTGAACAGAACTAAACCATTTTACTTCGCCCAAAAAAGTTCCAGATCCCATGTCATGATGTCTCCTATCAATCACAATTGACAACAATTGCATTAGATTATGTTTGATAAGATAGTTATCTATAAGAGAGCACCATACACCATATGGCCCATAAGGACTATTGAACTGAGGGAATGGAGAGGGAGAGACTCCTCTTTGGAAACCCTGAGTAATGACTGGGGAGATATCTGAAGTTAAAATTGTAACTCGGGCACTCAGGAACATATACTGCCTTCTTGGTAACCAACTCCACTGTAGATTTAGCCTTGTTTTTAGGTTATTGTCCTGCTGAAAGGCGAATTAATCTCCCAGTGTCTGGTGGAAAGCAGACTGAACCAGGTTTTCCTCAAGGATTTTGACTGTGCTGAGTGCCATTAAGTTTATTTTTGATCCTGAAAAACTCCTCTAGTGTCACGCCCTGGTCATTATATTTTGTGTTTTTGGTATATGTTTGGGTAGCCAGGGTGTGACATGGGTTTATATGTTGTGTTTTTCGTATTGGGGTTTGTAGTAATTGGGATTGTATATGATTAGGGGTGTGTCTAGTTAGGCTTGGCTGCCTGAGGCGATTCTCAATTGGAGTCAGCTGCTTATCTTGTCTCTGATTGGGAACCGTATTTAGGCAGCCTGAGTTCGCGTTGTATTTTGTGGGTGTTTGTTCCTGTCTTAGTGTTGTAGTCACCAGATAGGCTGTAATAGGTTTCGTTTCGTTTTGTTGTTTTCATATACAGTTATTTTCATGTACCGCTATTATCTTAATTAAAGTCATGAGTAACCTACACGCTGCATTTCGGTCTGACTCTCTTCATACAACAGACGAACGACTTACAGAAACACCCACCACTCACAGACCGAGCAGCGTGTGAACTGGCAGGATCTGAAGGAGGACGTTATGGACAGCAGAAGCATGGATTATACTTGACGTGGGGAAGAAATTCGACAGGTGGGCGGCCGACCCAGAGCGAGTGCAGGAGCCCGCCTGGGATTCGCTTCAGCAGTTGCAGTGGGAGAGACTGCACCATTTGGAGATTTGGACATGGGAGGAGGAATTAGACGGAAAAGGACCCTGGGCGCAGCCGGGAGAATATCGCCGTCCCAAGGAGGAAATAAAGCAGCTAAAGCGGAGAGACGCAGGTATGAGGAGGCAGCACGGCGACGCGGTTGGAAACTGGAAAGTCACCCCAAAAAATTTATTGGGGGGGTCTAGAGGGGAGAATAGTTATGCCAGGTAGGAGACCTGTGCATACTCCTGTGCTCACCGTTGGGCTAGAGAGACCGGGCAGGCACCGTATTATGCTATGGAGCGCACGGTGTTTCCAGTGCGGGTGCAGAGCCAGCTGCGACACATACCAGCCCTTCCTATTGGCCGGGCTAGAGTGGGCATCGAGCCAGGTAAGCTTGGGCAGGCTCGGTGCTCAAGAGCTCCAGTGCGCCTGCACGGTCCGGGTCTATCCAGAGCCACCTCTACACACCAGTCCTCCGGTAGCAGCTCCCGCACCAGGCTTCCTGTGCGTGTCCTCGCGCCAGTACCACCAGTTCCAGCACCACGCACCAGGCCTCCGGTGCGCCTCGCCTGTTTAGCACAGCTAGAGCCTTTCTCCTCTCCTGCGCTGCCGGAGTCTCCAGTCTGCCCAGTCTGCCCAGTGCTCCCAGTCTGCCCAGTGCTCCCAGTCTGCCCAGTGCTCCCAGTCTGCCCAGCGCCGCCAGTGGCCAGTGTAAGCCAGTCTGCCGGGATCATACCAAGTGCCCAGTCTGCCAGGATCCATGAAGAAGTCTCCAGTCTGCCAAGATCTTCTAGATGGCTGACAATATTCGATCATCAGTTCCACCAGCCAGCCAGGATTTACCGGAGCCTACCTACCTTCCTGAGCTTCCTCTCAGTACAGAGCTTCCTCTCAGTACTAGGCTTCCTCTGTACTGGGCTGCCTCTCAGTACCGGGCTCCCCTCAGTACCGGGCTGCTTCTGGTCCCGGGCTGCCCCTCTGTCCCGGGCTGCCCCTCTGTCCCGAGAGCTGCCCCTCTGTCCTGAGATGCCCCTCTGTCCTGAGCTGCCCCTCTGTCCTGAGATGCCCCTCTGTCCCGGGCTGCCCCTCTGTCCCGAGGCTGCCCCTCTGTCCCGAGCTGCCCCTCTGTCCCGAGCTGCCCCTCTGTCCCGAGCTGCCCCTCTGTCCCGAGCTGCCCCTCGGTCCCGAGCTGCCCCTCAGTTATGTGGGGATCAGGGTGAGGACTATCAGGCCATGGTCGGCGGAGAAAGTGGATTATCCCAGGACGCGAAGGAGAGGAAATAGGACATTAATGGAGTGGGGTCCACGTCCCGAGCCAGAACCGCCACCATGGACAGACGCCCACCCGGACCCTCCCTATGCTGCTTGAGGTGCGTCCCGGAGTCCGCACCTTAGGGGGGT
>NC_060194.1:14462159-14472776 GCF_021184085.1 Oncorhynchus gorbuscha | reverse complement strand
CCGAGCGGAAATGGAGGAAAACTCCGCCTCCCTGCGGACCTGGCATCCTTTCACTCCCTCCTTCTCTACATTTTCCTCCTCTGTCTCTGCTGCTAAAGCCACTTTCTACCACTCTAAATTCCAAGCATCTGCCTCTAACCCTAGGAAGCTCTTTGCCACCTTCTCCTCCCTCCTGAATCCTCCTCCCCTCCCCCTCCTCCCTCTCTGCAGATGACTTTGTCAACCATTTTGAAAAGAAGGTCGACGACATCCGATCCTCGTTTGCTAAGTCAAACGACACCGCTGGTTCTGCTCACACTGCCCTACCCTGTGCTCTGACCTCTTTCTCCCCTCTCTCTCCAGATGAAATCTTGCGTCTTGTGACGGCCGGCCGCCCAACAACCTGCCCGCTTGACCCTATCCCCTCCTCTCTTCTCCAGACCATTTCCGGAGACCTTCTCCCTTACCTCACCTCGCTCATCAACTCATCCCTGACCGCTGGCTACGTCCCTTCCGTCTTCAAGAGAGCACCCCTTCTGAAAAAACCTACACTCGATCCCTCCGATGTCAACAACTACAGACCAGTATCCCTTCTTTCTTTTCTCTCCAAAACTCTTGAACGTGCCGTCCTTGGCCAGCTCTCCCGCTATCTCTCTCTGAATGACCTTCTTGAGTCCAAATCAGTCAGGTTCAAGACTAGTCATTCAACTGAGACTGCTCTCCTCTGTATCACGGAGGCGCTCCGCACTGCTAAAGCTAACTCTCTCTCCTCTGCTCTCATCCTTCTAGATCTATCGGCTGCCTTCGATACTGTGAACCATCAGATCCTCCTCTCCACCCTCTCCGAGTTGGGCATCTCGGCGCGGCCCACGCTTGGATTCGTCCTACCTGACAGGTCGCTCCTACCAGGTGGCGTGGCGAGAATCTGTCTCCTCACCACGCCCTCTCACCACTGGTGTCCCCCAGGGCTCTGTTCTAGGCCCTCTCCTATTCTCGCTATACACCAAGTCACTTGGCTCTGTCATAACCTCACATGGTCTCTCCTATCATTGCTATGCAGACGACACATAATTAATCTTCTCCTTTCCCCTTCTGATGACCAGGTGGCTAATCGCATCTCTGCATGTCTGGCAGACATATCAGTGTGGATGACGGATCACCACCTCAAGCTGAACTCGGCAAGACGGAGCTGCTCTTCCTCCCGGGAAGGACTGCCCGTTCCATGATCTCGCCATCACGGTTGACAACTCCATTGTGTCCTCCTCCCAGAGCGCTAAGAACCTTGGCGTGATCCTGGACAACACCCTGTCGTTCTCAACTAGCATCAAGGCGGTGGCCCGTTCCTGTAGGTTCATGCTCTACAACATCCGCAGAGTACGACCCTGCCTCACACAGGAAGCGGAGAAGGTCCTAATCCAGGCACTTGTCATCTCCCGTCTGGATTACTGCAACTCGCTGTTGGCTGGGCTCCCTGCCTGTGCCATTAAACCCCTACAACTCATCCAGAACGCCGCAGCCCGTCTGGTGTTCAACCTTCCCAAGTTCTCTCACATCACCCCGCTCCTCCGCTCTCTCCACTGGCTTCCAGTTGAAGCTCGCATCCGCTACAAGACCATGGTGCTTGCCTACGGAGCTGTGAGGGGAACGGCACCTCAGTACCTCCAGGCTCTGATCAGGCCCTACACCCAAACAAGGGCACTGCGTTCATCCACCTCTGGCCTGCTCGCCTCCCTACCACTGAGGAAGTACAGTTCCCCGCTCAGCCCAGTCAAAACTGTTCGCTGCTCTGGCCCCCAATGGGGGAACAAACTCCTCACGACGCCAGGACAGCGGAGTCAATCACCACCTTCCGGAGACACCTGAAACCCCACCTCTTTAAGGAATACCTAGGATAGGATAAGTAATCCCTCTCACCCCCTTTAAGATTTAGATGCACTATTGTAAAGTGACTGTTCCACTGGATGTCATAAGGTGAATGCACCAATTTGTAAGTCGCTCTGGATAAGAGCGTCTGCTAAATGACTTAAATGTAAATGTAAATGTCACCTGTCACCCGGGCGTAGGTCGCACCTTGGAGTTCATCCAGTGTAAGTTCTGGTGGCCTACCATAAGAGAAGATGTTGCCACTTTCGTCAATGCCTGCCCCATGTGGTGCCAGGGCAAATCTTCTCACCTCCGCCCGCAAGGACTCCTTCACCCTTTACCTGTTCCCCACAGACCCTGGTCCCATATCTCGTTGGACTTCATTACTGGCCTTCCTCCATCCCATGGAAATACTACTATCCTAGTCATTATCGACAGGTTTTCAAAGGTGGACAGGTTCGTCCCTCTGACTAAGTTACCTTCTGCCAAGGAAACGGCTGAGTTGGTTATTAATCATGTGTTCCGAGTCTTCTGCATTCCTCAAGATATGGTTTCTGAGAGAGGTCCCCAGTTCGCCTCTAGGTTTTGGAAGGCCTTCTGCCAACTGATGGGGGCTTCTGCCAGTCTATCTTCAGGGTACCATCCGGAGTCCAACGGCCAAACAGAGAGGATGAATCAAGAGCTGGAAACCACCCTCCGATGTATGACTCGTAACAACCCGTCCACATGGTCGTCCGTCATTGTTTGGGCCGAATACGCGCACAACACCTTGCGCTCCTCCTCCACTGGTATGTCCCCGCACGAGTGTCAGTTTGGCTATGCCCCCCATTCTTCCCGGACCAGGAGGCAGAAGTCAGAGTGCCTTCAGCCTTGAAGTTCGTCAAACGCTGTCGGCTTATGTGGAGGAAGACCAGTCTTAATCTTATGCGTTCCTCACAGAGGTACCAACAACTAGCCAACAGACGTCGCCGTCCCGGGCCTACCCTGCGCCCCGGCCAGAGAGTCTGGCTCTCCACAAGAGACTTACCACTGCGGGTGGAGTCTCGCAAGCTGTCCCAAAAATACATCGGCCCCTTTAAGGTTGCCAGGAGAGTTAACCCAGTTTCTTATCGCCTACACTTACCCAGATCCCTTAAGATTAATCCCACGTTCCACATTTCCTTATTAAAACCGGTTGATTTTTCTCCCCTTGTCCCGGCAGACAGACCTCCCCCTCTGCCACGTGTCATTGGAGGCCAGCCGGCTTATACCGTCCATCGGATACTGGATTCCCGCCGGGTGCAGCGGTCCTGGCAGTATCTGGTGGACTGGGAAGGGTACGGTCCCGAGGAGCGCTCCTGGGTTCCTGCCAAAGACATACTGGACCCTGACCTCATTCGTCAGTTCAGGGCCCTCCTCCCTGAGAGAGCTGGTAGGAACGTCAGGAGCCGTTCCTAGAGGGGGGATTCTGTCAGGATTTGGCCAGGGTTGTTCCGGTTGTTGGTCACTAGATGCCCCCATTGTGCCTTTTGACCTTTTGTTTTCCCTTGATCCCTTTAAACCCTTTGTTTTCCTCTGTTCTTTGCTCTGTGTTTGTATGTTAGCACCCAGCCCTAGTACTCTGAGAACTTTTGTTGATCCTGGTGGACTCTCTTGTGGAATTCTGTTTTTTGTTCTTGTTTGTTTGTTTTTTGAGTATCTTTTGAGGCGTTTTGTACTTTTCCTTCCACCTTGTGGATTTACCTTTTTTGTCTTGGAGGATTACCTTTGTTCTTGTAGGATTCCTTTTGAGGTTGTGGAGTTACATGTTTTCCTGAAGAACTTCACTTTTTACTTCATTAAATACACCGTTTCAAGTACTGCTGTGTCTGCCTCATCTTCTGGGTTCTGGCGACTATTCGTGGCTCAGTTGGTTAAGTGACTGTTTCTCACTCCGGAGACCCGGGTTCGTAACCGGGTCCTGACAATACCGGCATCCTGATGAGATTGAGAAGAAGAAGAGAACATTCTAATGGCAAATATCCAATAACTCAAGAATAAGATGGTTGAGCTTCGTTCAAGAGTCTCCAGAGAGAACTGAAATGCTGCAATATTATATACCTTTGCAGAGGCATGGCTGGATTACTCTATGTGTGTAGGACTCTGTGGTTTCTCCATTTAGCAGCACAATTGATGAAGGTGGCCTTAGGCATGTCCAAAGGGGGAGAGTGTGTGTCTCTTCATAAACAACAACTGGTGCGCTGCTTCCAGTGTGAAGGATATTTCTAAGCTTTTGCTCACTTGATACCTCATGGTAAGCTGCAGATCATTTTATCTTCCAAGACCTGATAAATTGCCAATGACTCTAGCCACCTAAGCCATATACTTCAATCTGCTACTGTTGGCAAACGATACTGAGCATTGGCTCTCAGACCAACAGGCTCCGAGACAGCTTTTACACCTAAGCCATAATACTGCTAAATAGTTCATTAATGGTTACCCGGACTATCCGCACAGACCCTATCTTTCACTGACTATATGCACACTTACAAGACTATATACAGTACACACACTATATAGCGGTCCTCACACAAAACCCATACGCATTCACATACACTACATACTCACACACACATACCGACAACACAGACACACAGACACACATACACACAGTCCCATAGCAACGATTAAAACGTTCCCAAACCAGAAACCGTGGATTGATGGCAGCATTCGCATGAAACTGAAAGCCCGAACCACTGCTTTTAATCAGGGCAAGGTGACCGGAAACATGACCGAATACAAACAGTGTAACTATTCCCTCCGCAAGGCAATCAAACAAGCTAAGTGTCAGTATAGAGACAAAGTAGAATCTCAATTCAACGGCTCAGACACAAGAGGTATGTGGCAGGGTCTACAGTCAATCACAGATTACAAAAAGAAAACCTGAACCGTCACGGACCAGGATGTCTTGCTCCCAGGCAGACTAAATAACTTTTTTGCCCACTTTGAGGACAATACAGTGCCACTGACACGGCCCGCAACTAAAACATGAGGACTCTCCTTCACTGCAGCGGAAGGAAAACATTTAAATGTGTCAACCTCGCAAGGCTGCAGGCCCAGACGGCATCCCCAGCCGCGCCTCAGAGCATGCGCACCGCCTGGTACGGCAACTGCTCCGCCCACAACGGTAAGGCCTCCAGAGGGCAGCTGAGGTCTGCACAACGATCACCGGGGCAAACTACCTGCCCTCCAGGACACCTACACCACCCGATGTCACAGGAAGGCCATAAAGATCATCAAGGACAACAACCACCCGAGCCACTGCCTGTTCCCCCCGCTATCATCCAGAAGGCAAGGTCAGTACAGGTGCATCAAAGCTGACCGAGAGACTAAAAACAGCATTCTATCTCAAGGCCATCAGACTGTTAAACAGCCACCACTAACATTGAGTGGCTGAAGTGGAGAACACTGACTCAACTCCAGCCACTTTAATAATGGGGAGGTACTAAGTTCCAGGGTGTCATGCAGGTGAAAGAGGACCCAAAAGCGACTTAACAGAAACAGAGTTTATTCAAGTCCAAACAGGGAATAACAGAAATCCTCTAGTTTGTAGAGGGGAATAACAGGACTGAAGCGGCCACAGACTGCAGGTCGCCGGGTAGGCGCAGGCCGTAGTTGACAGAGACACCTGCTCACACGCAGCATCTGATGAAGGCAAAAACACGACAGGACAGGGTGATACACAATCACAGCAAAAACACGACAGGACAGGGCGATACACAATCACAGCACGGTGAATTCAAACAAGGAACCGGCAGGACAGGAACGGAACACAAAGGAATAAATAGGGACTCTAATCAGGGAAAGGATCGGGAACAGGTGTGGGAAGACTAAATGATGATTAGGGGAATAGGGAACAGCTGGGAGCAGGAGCGGAACGATAGAGAGAAGAGAGAGCGAGAGAGTGAGAGAGGGAGGGGGGGAGAGAGGGATAGAAAGAGGGAAAGAACCAAACAAGACCAGCAGAGGAAAGCGAATAGAATGGGGAGCACAGGGACAAGACATGACAATAAATGACAAACATGACAGTACCCCCACTCACCGGCGCCTCCTGGCGCACTCGAGGAGGAATCCTGGCGGCAACGGAGGAAATCATCGATGAGTGAACGGTCCAGCACGTCCCGAGACGGAACCCACTCCTCCCCTCAGGACCGTAACCCTCCCAATCCACTAAGTATTGGTGACCCCGTCCCCGAGAACGCATGTCCATGATCTTATGTACCTTGTAAATAGGTGCGCTCGACAAGGACGGGAGGGGGAGGGAAGACGAACGGGGTGCGAAGAAAAGGGCTTAACACAGGAGACATGGAAGACAGGATGGACGCGACGAAGATGTCGCGGAAGAAGCAGTCGCACAGCGACAGGATTGACGACCTGGGAGACACGGAACGGACCAATGAACCGTGGGAGTCAACTTACGAGAAGCTGTCGTAAGAGGAAGGTTGCGGTGGAAAGCCACACTCTCTGGCCCGCAACAATACCTTGGACTCTTAATCCTGCGTTTATTGGCGGCTCTCACCGTCTGTGCCCTGTAACGGCAAAGTGCAGACCTCACCCTCCTCCAGGTGCGATCACAACGTTGGACAAACGCTTGAGCGGAGGGAACGCTGGACTCGGCAAGCTGGGATGAGAACAGAGGAGGCTGGTAACCCAGACTACTCTGAAACGGAGATAACCCGGTAGCAGACGAAGGAAGCGAATTGTGAGCGTATTCTGCCCAGGGGAGCTGTTCTGCCCAAGACGCAGGGTTTCTGAAAGAAAGGCTGCGTAGTATGCGACCAATCGTCTGATTGGCCCTCTCTGCTTGACCGTTAGACTGGGGATGAAACCGGAGAGAGAGACTGACGGACGCACCAATCAAACGACAGAACTCCCTCCAAAACTGTGACGTGAATTGCGGGCCTCTGTCTCAAGCTTGGCGTCTAACGGAGGCCAGAATTCTGAATACATTCTCAATAATGATTTGTGCCGTCTCCTTAGCGGAAGGAAGTTTAGCGAGGGGAATGAAATGTGCCGCTTTAGAGAACCTATCGACAACCGTCAGAATCACAGTCTTCCCCGCAGACAAAGGCAGACCGGTAATGAAGTCTAAGGCAATGTGAGACCATGGTCGAAGGAATGGGGAGCGGTCTGAGACGACCCGGCAGGAGGAGAGTTACCCGACTTAGTCTGCGCGCAGTCCGAACAAGCAGCCACGAAACGAGCGCGTGTCACGCTCCTGAGTCGGCCACCAAAAGCGCTGGCGAATAGACGCAGAGAGTGCCTCGAACACCGGGATGACCAGCTAACTTGGCAGAGTGAGCCCACTGAAGAACAGCCAGACGAGTGGAAACAGGAACGAAAGGAGGTTACTAGGACAAGCGCGGCGACGCAGTGTGCGTGAGTGCTTGCTTAACCTGTCTTTCAATTCCCCAGACTGTTAACCCGACAACACGCCCATAAGGAAGAATCCCCTCGGGATCAGTAGAAGCCACAGAAGAACTAAACAGACGGGATAAGGCATCAGGCTTGGTGTTCTTGCTACCCGGACGGTAAGAAATCACAAACTCGAAACGAGCGAAAAACAACGCCCAACGGCTTGACGGGCATTAAGTCGTTTGGCAGAACGGATGTACTCAAGGTTCTTATGGTCTGTCCAACGACAAAAGGAACGGTCGCCCCCTCCAACCACTGTCGCCATTCGCCTAGGGCTAAGCGGATGGCGAGCAGTTCACGGTTACCCCACATCATAGTTGCGCTCAGATGGCGACAGGCGATGAGAAAATAAGCGCAAGGATGAACCTTATCGTCAGACTGGAAGCGCTGGGATAGAATGGCTCCCCCGCCTACCTCTGAAGCCTCGACAATGAATTGTCCAGTGACGTCAGGAGTAACGAGGATAGGAGCGGACGTAAAACGTTCTTTTAGAAGATCAAAAGCTCCTGGGCGGAACCGGACCACTTAAAAACACGTCTTGACAGGAAGTAAGAGCTGTGAGAGGGCAGCAACTTGACCGAAATTCTGAATGAAACGCCGATAGAAATTAGCGAAACCTAAAAAAGCGCTGCAACTCGACACGTGACCTTGGAACGGGCCAATCACTGACAGCTTGGACCTTAGCGGAATCCATCTGAATGCCTTCAGCGGAAATAACGGAACCGAGAAAAGTAACGGAGGAGACATGAAAAGAGCACTTCTCAGCCTTTACGTAGAGACAATTCTCTAAAGGCGCTGTAGAACACGTCGAACGTGCTGAACATGAATCTCAGTGACGGAGAAAAATCAGGATATCGTCAAGATAGACAAAAACAAAAATGTTCAGCATGTCTCTCAGAACATCATTAACTAATGCCTGAAAAACAGCTGGCGCATTGGCGAACCCGAACGGTGAACCCGGTGCCTCAAAATGCCCTAACGGAGTGTTAAACGCCGTTTCCACTCTGTCCCCCTCTCTGATGCACGAGATGGTAAGCGTTACGAAGGTCCAACTTAGTAAAGCACCTGGCTCCCTGCAGAATCTCGAAGGCTGATGACATAAGAGAGAAGAAGAAGGCACTATGGTACCGGCGTCAAGAGACACAGACAAATAATCCTCGAGAGCCTTACGTTCGGGAGCCGACAGAGAGTATAGTCTACCTCGAGGAGGAGTGGTCCCCGGAAGGAGATCAATACTACAATCATACGACCGGTGAGGAGGAAGGGAGTTGGCTCGGGACCGACTGAAGACCGTGCGCAGATCATGATATTCCTCCGGCACTCCTGTCAAATCGCCAGGTTCCTCCTGAGAAGTAGGGACAGAAGAAACGGGAGGGATGGCAGACATTAAACACTTCACATGACAAGAAACGTTCCAGGATAGGATAGAATTACTAGACCAATTAATAGAAGGATTATGACATACTAGCCAGGGATGACCCAAAACAACAGGTGTAAACGGTGAACGGAAAATCAAAAAAGAAATAGTCTCACTGTGGTTACCAGATACTGTGAGGGTTAAAGGTAGTGTCTCAAATCTGATACTGGGAAGATGACTACCATCTAAGGCGAACATGGGCGTAGGCTTTTCTAACTCTCTGAAAGGAATGTCATGTTTCCGAACCCATGCTTCGTCCATGAAACAACCCTCAGCCCCAGAGTCTATCAAGGCACTACATGTAGCACCCGAACCGGTCCAGCGTAGATGGACCGACAAAGTAGTACAGGATTTTGATGGAGAGACTTGAGTAGTTGCGCTCACCTGTAGCCCTCCGCTTACAGATGAGCTCTGGCTTTTACTGGACATGAATTAACAAAATGTCCAGCAACTCCGCAATAGAGGCACAGGCGGTTGGTGATCCTCCGTTCCCTCTCCTTAGTCGAGATGCGAATCCCTCCCAGCTGCATGGGCTCAGTCTCAAAGCCAGAGGAGGGAGATGGTTGCGATGCGGGGCAGGGAAACACCGTTGATGCGAGCTCTCTTCCACGAGCCCGGTGACGAAGATCTACCCGTCGTTCTATGCGGCTGGCGAGAGCAATCAAAGAGTCCACATCTGAAGGAACCTCCCGGGAGAGAATCTCATCCTTAACCACTGCGTGGAGTCCCTCCAGAAAACGAGCGAGCAGCGCCGGCTCGTTCCACTCACTAGAGGCAGCAAGAGTGCGAAACTCAATAGAATAATCCGTTATGGACCGTTCACCTTGGCATAAGGAAGCCAGGGCCCTAGAAGCCTCCCCACCAAAAACTGAACGGTCAAAAACCCGAATCATCTCCTCTTTAAAGTTCTGGAACTTGTTAGAGCAATCAGCCCTTGCCTCCCAGATAGCTGTGCCCCATTCTCGAGCCCGGCCAGTAAGGAGTGAAATGACGTAAGCAACCCGAGCTCTCTCTCTAGAGTATGTGTTGGGTTGGAGAGAGAACACAATCTCACACTGCGTGAGAAAGGAGCGGCACTCAGTGGGCTGCCCGGAGTAGCAAGGTGGGTTATTAACCCTAGGTTCTGGAGGCTCGGCAGGCCAGGAAGTAACAGGTGGCACGAGACGTAGACTCTGGAACTGTCCAGAGAGGTCGGAAACCTGAGCGGCCAGGTTCTCCACGGCATGGCGAGCAGCAGACAATTCCTGCTCGTGTCTGCCGAGCATGGCTCCTTGGATCTCGACGGCAGTGTAACGAGCGTCTGAAGTCGCTGGGTCCATTCCTTGGTCGGTTCCTTCTGTCATGCAGGTGAAAGAGGACCCAAAAGCGACTTAACAGAAACAGAGTTTATTCAAGTCCAAACAGGGAATAACAGAAATCCTCTAGTCTGTAGAGGGGAATAACAGGAGAAGCGGCCACAGACTGCAGGTCGCTTCGGGTAGGCGCAGGCCGTAGTTGACAGAGACACCTGCTCACACGCAGCATCTGATGAAGGCAAAAAACACGACAGGACAGGGCGATACACAATCACAGCAAAAACACGACAGGACAGGGCGATACACAATCACAGCACGGTGAATTCTAAACAAGGAACCGACGGGACAGGAACGGAACACAAAGGAATAAATAGGGACTCTAATCAGGGGAAAGGATCGGGAACAGGTGTGGGAAGACTAAATGATGATTAGGGGAATAGGAACAGCTGGGAGCAGGAACGGAACGATAGAGAGAAGAGAGAGCGAGAGAGTGAGAGAGGGAGGGGGAGAGAGAGGGATAGAAAGAGGGAAAGAACCAAATAAGACCAGCAGAGGGAAACGAATAGAATGGGGAGCACAGGGACAAGACATGATAATAAATGACAAACATGACACCTCGGCATACACATC
>NC_060194.1:14459993-14462059 GCF_021184085.1 Oncorhynchus gorbuscha | reverse complement strand
TCACCGAGCATTTCTGTATCTGGTTGATTTTGTATAGATCATTCTTGACATTCTTCTTGACATTTAGACTATTGATAAGCATAAAAAGTGTTGCAGTGAACTTATGCTATTTGTGTTGGCTTGAACAATATCTTCCTGCCTGTTTCATTTGGGACGACATGATATTTGTCTATTTCTAGTGAATTCATGAATTCTAAAATACACTATATATACACAAAAGTATTTGGACACCCCTTCAAATTAGTGGATTTGGATATTTCAGTCACACCCGTTGCTGACAGGTATATAAAATCGAGCACACAGCCATGCAAGATCCATAGACAAATATTGGCAGTAGAATGGCTTTACTGAAGAGCTCAGTGACTTTCAACATGGCACCGTCATAGGATGCCACCTTTCCAACAAGTCAGTTTGTCAAATTTCTGCCCTGCTAGAGCTGCCCCGGTCAACTGTAAGTGCTGTTATTGTGAAGTGGAAACGTCTCGGAGCAACAACGGCTCAGCTGCAAAGTGGTAGGCCACACAAGCTCACAGAACAGGACATTCACTACCGAGTTCCAAACTGTCCATGGAACCAACATCAGCACAATAACTGACCAGTATCCCTTCTTTCTTTTCTCTCCAAAACTCTTGAACGTGCCGTCCTTGGTCAGCTCTCCCGCTATCTCTCTCAGAATGACCTTCTTGATCCAAATCAGTCAGGTTTCAAGACTAGTCATTCAACTGAGACTGCTCTTCTCTGTATCACGGAGGCGCTCCGCACCGCTAAAGCTAACTCTCTCTCCTCTGCTCTCATCCTTCTAGACCTATCGGCTGCCTTCGATACTGTGAACCATCAGATCCTCCTCTCCACCCTCTCCGAGTTGGGCATCTCCGGCGCGGCCCACGCTTGGATTGCGTCCTACCTGACAGGTCGCTCCTACCAGGTGGCGTGGCGAGAATCTGTCTCCTCACCACGCGCTCTCACCACTGGTGTCCCCCAGGGCTCTGTTCTAGGCCCTCTCCTATTCTCGCTATACACCAAGTCACTTGGCTCTGTCATAACCTCACATGGTCTCTCCTATCATTGCTATGCAGACGACACACAATTAATCTTCTCCTTTCCCCCTTCTGATGACCAGGTGGCGAATCGCATCTCTGCATGTCTGGCAGACATATCAGTGTGGATGACGGATCACCACCTCAAGCTGAACTTCGGCAAGACGGAGCTGCTCTTCCTCCCGGGGAAGGACTGCCCGTTCCATGATCTCGCCATCACGGTTGACAACTCCATTGTGTCCTCCTCCCAGAGCGCTAAGAACCTTGGCGTGATCCTGGACAACAAACTGTCGTTCTCAACTAACATCAAGGCGGTGGCCCGTTCCTGTAGGTTCATGCTCTACAACATCCGCAGAGTACGACCCTGCCTCACACAGGAAGCGGCGCAGGTCCTAATCCAGGCACTTGTCATCTCCCGTCTGGATTACTGCAACTCGCTGTTGGCTGGGCTCCCTGCCTGTGCCATTAAACCCCTACAACTCATCCAGAACGCCGCAGCCCGTCTAGTGTTCAACCTTCCCAAGTTCTCTCACGTCACCCCGCTCCTCCGCTCTCTCCACTGGCTTCCAGTTGAAGCTCGCATCCGCTACAAGACCATGGTGCTTGCCTACGGAGCTGTGAGGGGAACGGCACCTCAGTACCTCCAGGCTCTGATCAGGCCCTACACCCAAATAAGGGCACTGCGTTCATCCACCTCTGGCCTGCTCGCCTCCCTACCACTGAGGAAGTACAGTTCCCGCTCAGCTCAGTCAAAACTGTTCGCTGCTCTGGCTCCCCAATGGTGGAACAAACTCCCTCACGACGCCAGGACAGCGGAGTCAATCACCACCTTCCGGAGACACCTGAAACCCCACCTCTTTAAGGAATACCTAGGATAGGATAAAGTAATCCTTCTCACCCCCCTTAAAATATTTAGATGCACTATTGTAAAGTGGTTGTTCCACTGGATGTCATAAGGTGAATGCACCAATTTGTAAGTCGCTCTGGATAAGAGCGTCTGCTAAATGACTTAAATGTAAATGTAAATGT
>NC_060194.1:14455357-14459893 GCF_021184085.1 Oncorhynchus gorbuscha | reverse complement strand
AAATCGCTCTCAGACAAGGTCACTTTTATCAATGTCGTCGGCTCTATTTACTCTCAGATTTGGAAATACTAATTAGCATCAAAGTAGACTATGCAAAACTACAAATCCCTACAGCTCCTGCATGTAATCTCTAGCTGACACCTTTGCTAAGAGGTATTGTGTCAATTTAAAAACAGCTCTTTTTCACAGACTGGCAGTACTCTACCCTGTCCATCACAGAGTAATAATATTTTTGGCTATGGGAAAATATATTTCCCAGCAGTTTAGATGGTACAATGATTCTCTACACTATACTTGCTTGTTTGATCACAGAAACAGAAATCAGGCAAACTATTAGAATTTTAGCAACCAGGAAATGGCTGAGGGATTTCTGCATAGTGCATCTTCAAAACTTTTTTTTTTGTTTTTGCCCCATGGCAAAAATGTATAATTGCAAGAGATTTGCTTAAAAGGAAGCTAAATGTCTCTGCAGCCAACAAGGGCCTCAAAAATGTTTTGGTGCTCCCAGACCCCCCTAGCTAAATTCTAGGGGAAACAGTTCAAATGGCTGAGTGGAGTCCCCAAACAGCACCCTATTCCATCTTCATCATGATCCCTGATCTGACAAAGGTGAATGCAAAAGCACTCACAACTTGAAGTGGGATATGAAAAATCTGTTGCTCTTTGTCAAATTCAACAAGCCAGAACAGTAAGGCCGGACAAAGTTTAATTTGTCGGATGCCCCACCTCACTTTTCTCTACACACCGAAAAAATAAATATATATATCAGATGTGTTATTTTTTTGGCCAATATATGTTTATAATGCACTGTCTGCTCTCCCTTGAGGGAAAGTTGATGCCCAAGAGACCTAGAACAGCCTCAGATCTCAGATCACACGCTCAGTTCATGTTCAAACCTGGGATTGGACAGTGAAACACACACTCCCACCTGCAGGCGTTCCCATAGCAACGATTAAAACATTCCCTAACCAGAAACCGTGGATTGATGGCAGCATTCGCGTGAAACTGAAAGCGAACCACTGCTTTTAATCAGGGCAAGGTGACTGGTAACATGACTGAATACAAACAGTGCAGCTATTCCCTCCGCAAGGCTATCAAACAAGCTAAGCGTCAGTACAGAGACAAAGTAGAATCTCAATTCAACGGCTCAGACACAAGAGGTATGTGGCAGGGTCTACAGTCAATTACGGATTACAGGAAGAAATCCAGCCCAGTCACGGACCAGGATGTCTTGCTCCCAGGCAGACTAAATAACTTTTTTTTGCCCACTTTGAGGACAATACAGTGCCACTGACACGGCCTGCAACGAAAACATGCGGCCTCTCCTTCACTGCAGCCGAGGTGAGTAAAACATTTAAACGTGTTAACCCTCGCAAGGCTGCAGGCCCAGACGGCATCCCCAGCCGCGCCCTCAGAGCATGCGCAGACCAGCTGGCCGGTGTGTTTACGGACATATTCAATCAATCCCTATACCAGTCTGCTGTTCCCACATGCTTCAAGAGGGCCACCATTGTTCCTGTTCCCAAGAAAGCTAAGGTAACTGAGCTAAACGACTACCGCCCCCGTAGCACTCACTTCCGTCATCATGAAGTGCTTTGAGAGACTAGTCACCCTAGACCCACTCCAATTTGCTTTCCGCCCAAATAGGTCCACAGACGATGCAATCTCAACCACACTGCACACTGCCCTAACCCATCTGGACAAGAGGAATCCCTATGTGAGAATGCTGTTCATCGACTACAGCTCGGCATTTAACACCATAGTACCCTCCAAGCTCGTCATCAAGCTCGAGACCCTGGGTCTCGACCCCGCCCTGTGCAACTCGACCCCGCCCTGTGCAACTTGATTATCAACAACGACGAGACTGCCTACAGCAGGGGTGTCAAAGTCAAATGGACGGAGGGCCAAATAAAAAATTTAGCTACAAGCCGAGGGCCGGACTGTTCGAATGTTCATTGAAAAATGTTTAAATGACGCATATAGTCTAGTGAACCTAATTGAACCTACTGAAAACCTAACAAATATATTCCAATATGATCAGATAAATAAAGCAATATTTTCTTATGGCTCTGTCAGTAATCTTTAATTTTCAACAGACACAAAAGACAAATTTCCTTTATATAAAAATCCCCATAACATGAACATTAAATGAAAGAAACCGGTATTCAAGGCACCATCAGTAGCCTATATTTTCTATTTTAGCAAAAGTGGGCTAAATTTACTTCAAAGAAAAAAACAATAATAGCAATTTTCTATCATCCACTCAACTGAAATATTTTAAAAATATAATTGGATTGAAATACAATAAAATAAAGTGCAAAAATCTATTAATCAAAAACAACACTTTGTTTAAGGAGAAGTAACATGCAGTGAAAACAAATATTAAACTTTAACTTTTTTAAACTTGAACTGAGTAAAAACTCTAAATATGTGATTGCACAGTAATGTTCACTTGTTTGAGGTTGAGGTGATACTTGGTGGTGTCCCATCTTTTCCACAAGTTCATCAATGTTCGGGGTAAGGCTCTGAGCTGAGGAAATCCTCAGAATTGAGTGGAGGTGTTCAGCAGTAAGTCGACTTCTGTGTGATGTTTTGTTCAAGTTCATCAAAGAAAACAGTTGTTCACACAGGTATGTGCTGCCAAACATAGACAACGTTTGAGCAGCCTGGATGCGCAGCTGGGGCATTGTGTCGGGGAGGAAACGGGCGAACTCCGCAGCACCCACTGCCGCATATTTTGCCCTCAGTGCATCATTGCATTGGAGGTCAATCAACTCCATTTGGAGGTTTGGTGGTGAGCTTTCCACGTCAACAGCAAATGGGTTACCGAGCAGTTCCAACCTGTTTTTTTGTGCTTCAAAGTCAGCAAATCGGTGTCGAAAGTCAGCGGCAAGCATACCTATTTTATCAGCCAACTGTGCGCTCGGGAACGCACTGGTAGAGAGCTTCTCTTTCATGGTCTGGCAGCTGGGAAAGTGGCTCAAATTTTCTTTCCGCATCTGCGTCTCCCACAGAGTCAGTTTGGTTTTAAATGCCTTCACTGTACTGTACATATCAGAGATGACACGATCCCGACCCTGCAGCTGCAAGTTCATTGCATTCAGATGACTCGTAATGTCACACAGAAAAGCCATTTCACACAGAAACATTTCGTCTCGGAGTTGTGTTGTGTCTTTCCCTTTGCTGTCCAAGAACAGACAAATCTCCTCACGAAGCTCGAAACATCTTTGAAGCACCTTTCCCTGGCTTAGCCATCGCACCTCTGTGTGATAAGGCAAATCACCATGCTCCGTTTCTAACTCCGTCAGAAATGCCTTGAACTGGGCGGTGATTCAAACCTTTGGCTCTGATAAAGTTAACTGTGCGCGTGATGATGCTCATTACATGCTCCATTTTCAAGGCTTTACCGCACAACGCTTCCTGGTGTATGATACAATGATAAGCTGTCAGCTCACCTGTCGCGTTTTCCTCTTGCATCTTTTCCGTATCTTTACCACCAGTCCGCTCCTGTGTCCACATCGCAGGTGCTCCGTCGGTTGTCAAACCCACAAGTTTTTCCCAAGGCAGCTCCATCTCATTTACACATCTTGACACCTCTTCATACAAATCATGCCCCGTAGTTGTGCCATGCATAGGACGTAAAGCCAAAAACTCCTCTGTCACGCTTAGGCTGGAGTCCACTCCGCGGATGAAAATTGACAACTGGGCAATGTCAGAAATGTCGGTGCTCTCATCCACAGCCAAGGAATATGCAATGAAATCTTTTCCCTTTTTCACAAGCTGCTCTTTTAGATTGATGGACAACTGGTCTACTCTCTCGGCAATGGTGTTTCTGCTCAGACTCACATTTAAAAGAGTTGCCTTTTTTTGGGCAAACTTCGTCACAAACTTTAATCATGCAGTTTTTGATGAAATCCCCCTCCGTAAATGGCCGGGCTGATTTAGCGATCTCTTCTGCCAAAATAAAACTGGCCTTGACAGCAGCCTGGCCTTGTGATTTGGCTTTTTGAACAGAGCCTGTCGAGATTTGAGGCCTCGTTTTAATTCCTCTGCCTTTTGTAGCCTTTGTTCCATGTCCATATTCTTGTTTTTGTCCGCGTGTTTCGTTTCATAATGTCGTCTCAGATTATACTCTTTCAGTACCGCCACACTTTCTCCACACAGAAGACACACAGGTTTTCCAGCTACCTCCGTGAACAAATACTCCGACTCCCACCTTTTTGAAACCCCGGTTCTCAGTGTCCACCTTCCGTTTTGCCATTTTTGATGGGTATCTGAAAGTTAATTTTACTGTGATGCTGACAACTGCTGTGCCAATAAATATTGAAATGAAGCAGCCTACTGCTCGGTGCGTCACCGTTGCATTGTGGGAAATGTAGTATTGGTGCGTGTAAAAGATCTGCGGGCTGCCGGCTTGCTGCGGTCTGCGGGCGGTTCTAATAACAAATCAAGATCATCCCAGGGGCCGTAAAAAAACCTTCTCGCGGGCCGGATGTGGCCCGCGGGCCTTGACTCTGACATATGTGGCCTACAGGG
>NC_060194.1:14443774-14455257 GCF_021184085.1 Oncorhynchus gorbuscha | reverse complement strand
TCGTAGATGTATCGGTGGTGACTGTGTTTCTTATCCTCAGTGCAGTGGGCTGCTGGGAGGTGGTGCTCATATTCTCCATGGACTTTACAGTGTCCCAGAACCCTTTGGAGTTAGTGCTACAGGATGCAAATTTCTGTTTGAAAAAGCTAGCCGTAGCTTTCCTAACTGACTGAGTATATTGGTTCCTGACTTCCCCGAAAAGTTGCACATCGCAGGGGCTATTCGATGCTAATGCAGAACACCACAGGATGTTTTTGCGCTGGTCAAGGGCAGACAAGTCTGTGGTGAATCAAGGGCTATATCTGTTCTTCGTTCTACATTTTTTTTGAATGGGGCATGCTTATTTAAGGTGAGGAATCACTTGGAAAGCACCATGGTGAGGAAAGCACTTTTAAAGACCAACCAGGCATCCTCTCCTGATGGGATGAGGTCAATATCCTTCCAGGATACCCGGGCCAATTCGATTAGAAAGGACTGCTTGTTTAAGTGTTTTATGGAGTGTTTGACAGTGATGAGGGGTGGTCGTTTGACCGCGTAGCCATTACGGATGCAGGCAATGATGTAAAAATGGCTGAGATCCTGGTTGAAGACAGCAGAGGTGTATTTAGAGGGCAAGTTGTTCAGGATGATATATAAGAGAGTGCCTATGGTTACGGATTTAGGGTTGTACCTGGTAGGTTCCTTGATCATTTGTGTGAGATTGAGGACATCTATTTTAGATTATAGGATGGCCGGTTAAGCATGTCCCAGTTTATGTCACCTAACAGTACAAACTCTGAAGGTAGAAATAGAATGAATAGAATGGGTGTTCCAATTGAAGGCAGTGACGGCATAATGGCTGGAATGGCAGCCATTGCAGGTGAACCCATAAGAGCAAAGAAGAAAGTGAAAGCAGGAAGTTAAAGAAGGAAGTGTAGCCATCAATATGTGCTGTGATTTGTTGATTCAACTCAACTAACATTACAAAAATGCATTCCATTGCATTAGTCACATCAGTTAACATTATTTGAATGAACATTGTACATTACCATGGTATTTACTGCATCACAATACCAGGAAGCCATTGCGAGTGTACCAATGAGTTTACCAGTCAAATTTCTATGGCTAGACACCTGTCAGGGTTTCCAGAGATATGATTGATTAAATAAAAGCTTTACTCAATTATGTCTGTGGACTTTTAATTTCTGCTTGAATGAATTAGTCTGATTTGTTGCCTCAGTGCCACTGCCTGCCAGGCAGCAGTAAGGCCTGCCAGGGAGAGTAATCTGCTCCGTACTGAACAGATCGATGAATGGCTGCTGTACTGTTGAGCTAGAAGCAGACTGACTTACTGACTGACTGGAGAATGATTTAACTAACACCACTGCTGACTGCTCTGTTTGGTATTGGATGTATTCTATTATACTGCACCTGGGGTGAGAGTGCTTTTATTTGACTGAAATGATTAAAGTAATGATTTTTGCCCAGTTTTTGTTCATGTGATATCCAGATGTTTTGGAGAAATTGAATCTGTATTTCTTTTGGAGTGTTTGTCAATAGACGGTCTGAAACAAGCAAATATGAAAATGCTAATGTTAAACGAGGCAGTGTCAGAGGACAGCCCTAAAAATCTCCAAAGACTCCAACCACCCTTGTCATAGACTGTTCTCTCTGCTACCGCACGGCAAGCTGTACCGGAGCACCAAGTCTAGGCCTAAAAGGCTTCTTATCAGTTTCTACCCCAAGCCATAAAACTCCTTAAAAAGAGCTAATCAAATGTCTACCCAGACTATTTGTTATTTTTCTATTTTCTTCTTTCTTCTGCATTGTTGGTTAAGGGCTTGTAAGTAAGAATTTCATGGTTGTATTCAGCGTATGTGACAAATCAAATTTGATTTGAAAGATGTTTAGTGCATTCCCTGCCATACTCCTTGAATGTATTTATCCAATATGTGTCATTTGTCATGTATGCCCTCTCACACCCCCACAGAGCCTCACGGTTACTTAGAGATGATTGGTCACCTTCCCCAGTCCACAGATGAGGGCCTACCAGACTCCTCCTCCAGCAGCCATAGGTCCTTCGGCTCCTCTCGCTCTGCCTTCACAAGTGGGACGCTCCAGCGGACAGACAGGTATAGCCAATCACAAACAAGCCTTTCACATAATTATTGGAAGTCTAGCTCATGTTTATTCAAAGGTAATTTATTGGAATATACTGTAGGAGATGGTTATGGACCCAATCACAGATTTGTATATATACTGAAAAAAATGTATAAATGCAACATGTAAAACATTGGTGCCATCTTTCATGAGCTGAAATAAAGATCCAAGAAATGTTCCACATGCACAAAAAGCATATTTCTCTAATATTTTGGACACAAATTTGTTTACATCCCTGTTAGTCAGCATTTCCCTTTTGCCAAGATAATCGATCCATCTGACAGGTGTGGCATATTAAGAAGCTGATTAAACAGCATGATCATTACACAGGTGCTTCTTGTGCCGGGGACAATAAAAGGCCACTCTAACATGTGTAGTTCTGTCACATAACACAATGCCACGTCTCAAGTTTTGAGGGAGCGTGCAATTGGCATGCTGTTCGCAGGAACGTCCACCAGAGCTGTTGCCAGATAATTTGATGTTCATTTCTCTACCATAAGCCACCTCCAACGTCATTTTAGAGAATTTGGCAGTACGTCCAACCAGCCTCACAACTGCAGACCATGTGTAACCATGCCAGCCCAGGACCTACACATTTGGCTTCTTCTCCTGCGGGATATTCTGAGACCAGCCACCAGGGCAGCTGATGAAACCGAGGAGTACTTCTGTCTGTGATAAAGCCCTTTTGTAGGGAAAAACTCATTCTGATTGGCTGGGCCTGGCTACCAAATGGGTGGGACTTTGGCCTCCCCTGCCCAGTCATGTGAAATCCATAAATTAGGGCCTAATTTATTTATTTAATTAGATCGATTTCCTTATATGAACTGTAACTCAGTAAAATCATTGAAATTGTGGCATGTTGTGTTTATATTTTTGTTCAGTATAATTATGGTTATAGGCTACATGTTCTGAAAATACGTTATGGTCATACAGTTTGATTATAGTTGTGTTTTTGATTATCTTCTAATTTTGGTGTTCTTCTTTGTTTTCTCCAGCCCCTCCATGGGTCAGCCCTGGCCAGAGGACAGAGCCCTCCTGAGCCGCCACGCCTCCCTCAGCACCTGCCCCACCCCCAGGCACCCCCCTCCCCACTCCATGTCCCTGGACTACGGACACCACTCCCCTCCCATGCACCCCCACCCGGCCCCCAACTCCCACAGCTCCCCCCGGGGAAGCCAACGGAGCCACATGGCCCGCTATGCCCTCACCCACAGCCCCGCACACAGCTTTGATGAGCAGGACGACTCAGGCCTGGGGAGCTACGGCACCGCCGACTGCCCAGTCTCTGCCTCTCCTCTACTGGGGAACGGCGGCATGGAGAGGGGCATGTTGATGTCTGGTTCCATGGACCAGCAGGGCACCATCCGGACCCAGCAGCACCAGCAGCTCCAGGCCCAGGGGCCTTGCCTCCGCTGCTGCCCGAGAAGAGGAGGGCGTCAGACGGGGAGCACTCCCTGGGCACGGCCTCCCCAGCCCCCAGCGGGTTCTCCAGCCCACACAGCGGGAGCTCCCTCAGTATCCCCTTCCCCAATGTCCTGCCTGACCTCTCAGCCTCTGCACAGATGCCGAGCACTGCCTCACCTCTGCCAGGTAACCCTCTAGGTAGCACAGTCAATAGCCAATCACTTATATGAGCCAATGGCTTGGGTTGGTGCAATACTTTAAATAAGGTAATCAGTACTGTATCCTTTAGGTACTGCCCTGTGATTGTTCTCTGTCAATTTGGATTTGCCACATATGGATGTCTTTTAAACTTAGTGTTTGGATTCCTGAGGTCTTTGTGCATTGGCTAATCTCTGGTCTGTTTGTGATACTGTATTTCCAGATGTCCTGGCCATCAAGCAGGTGACTGTAAAATTTGTGCAAGACACATCGAAATTCTGGGTACAAGCCTGATATCTCCAGGGACCAAGGTAAAAACATGAGGAAATACTTGTCTTGTCTACCAACTGTATTTTGTCTGTTGAATTTCCATGAAGCTCTTCAGCATGTTGAAAGTGATTTTGTCCAGTTTTAGCAGAGGCTCCAATTTGCAAACTCCTCCATGACACCATTGTTAAAATATCTTCCTCCTCTCCTCCTTTACTCCTTTACTCTATACTCCTCTTCTCCTCCTCTCCTCCTCTCAGCTATCTCAGTCCTGAAGGACAAAGAGCCTGGGTGTTTCATTGTACGCGACAGCCACTCCTTCAGAGGTGCCTATGGGCTGGCCATGAAGGTGGCCACACCCCCTCCCTCAGTCCTGCAGCAGACCAAGAGAGGTAGGCATTGGCTGAAATATATAAATGGGCGGAGCTTTGGTTCGACTCAAAGCGGTGCCTGTTTGATGTAGGAAATGGGAGTAGGATGATGATTGACGAAGCACATATATGCTGACCTAAGTCCGTTTTGTGTTCATCCATGGTCATCATTAGAATTGTTGGAGAATAAGCTGATCCTAGATCTGTGCCTACAGGCAGGTTCCACCCTAGTTCCAGAACCTTTCAGTAGAACAAGGGTATCATGGAATGAGCCAACTGAGAGGCAGCATCCTGGGAATCTAACAATAACAATCACCATAAAAGCCCTCTACTATTACACCCCTATGACCTTACTTCCATGGAGGGAACATGATAGTCACCTCTCTGCCCCGCTCTCTACAACTCCTAGCTCTGGGTCTCTCTTCTGGGCAGTATCATGATAGAGCCAAACAGCCCTTCTCTTTGCCAACTAGTCTTAGATGTGGCAGCTAGTGTTTCAAGACAAACAATAGACATGCTCTCTTTATAAACTTGCACAGATTTCAGGACTTTCTCCAGATATACTTTTTGCCTTACTTTACTTGACATATGGCCGCTGAAAAACCCCAGCATAAACCAGCTTAGGCTGGTGACCAGCCTTCATTGCGTTTCACTGGTTACCGTGATTTGTTGTGTTTTGGCGGGTGACCAGTCTTCACTGTGTTTCTTGCTGGTAAACTGCATCTTGCTGTAAAGTCTGCTGGTGACTAGCAATTTCTGCCTTTTTTTTTTTTCTTGGTGACCAGCCTTTCGCTCGTGTTTTTTGACACATAAGCTGGTCACCAGCATACCAGCATATGCTGGTCACCGCAAAACCAAAGCACTCAAAATCACATTATTCTGGCTTGCAAAAAGTAATGCTCCACTCCCTATTGGGAACCAGCCTGACTGGGGATATCCAAAATGTTAACTTTTATTCACACAATCTGCAATCAAAATGACTGCCAGGTTACCATTTCAGTAACAGGTGCAGTAACAGTCCAACTAACAGATTGATTAGTTTATAAATTGTACTCTATTTATCTTCGTGTAGTATGAAAAGTTGAAATAAATACAATTGTGTAAATGTCTAGTAGTTATGTCTAGATTTGTTTTAAGGCCCTGGATAGGCCACATACGCCATAAACAGGGTCCCTGTAAGACCACAACTGCTTTTGCAGCATGTTCAGGATTTCTTTAAAACATGAGTCATATACCATTTGAATAAACTAGATATCCTAAATAGTGTTGTGTTTACATTTTCTCAAAGTCAGCCAGCCAAGAGTAGGCTTACCATAGGTGAGTATGGGTGACAGTGACTGATCAATTGTTTAATTCAAGAGAGGTTTTATCTGAGCAAGGGTTCAACATCATTCCTGAAGTCAAATATATCTGGTTGTCTACACAATATGTGCAGGGTAATGTTCATGAATGTGTTGTAGCATTAACCAACCCTAACACCGAACATTACCATAACCACACGTGCCAATAAAAGACACACAAACTGGTTATGCTATTAAAGAATCCACATTGAACAGGCCAATACACTATCAAGTCTAACTTTATAAACGTGTTCTTAAGTTCACTATTTTGTTTATACCGCTTATGAGACTGGACATGGAATGGAAAGAGGTCAACAGAAGAATCCCGACTTGTGCGAGCTTGGCAAATTAGAAAAACAAGATACCCAACTTTGACTCAAAATGCAATTAGGCTTCTTCCTGTAGCTTAGAACATGACACTTTTCCATTGACGTCTGCAAGAATCTTCATTGCGCACACGCGAATTACAGGAAGTAATGTAATCGCTCGTTGAGTCTCTTGGTAGATTAACGTCTCTGATTCAAGTTTCTCCAGTGATAAAGTTGTACATTTTCTGTGACAAAAAAGAAATGAGAGGATTTCATATTATACATGTCAGACACATGTCCTATAATATACTCCAATCTGAACGTTTTGTTCACATAATGAGCCTTATGTCCCCGCTTCATCCTTTTCTTAATAGTTTTTTAAATTGAATATCCAAAACATACAATTTGCTCGCAACAACTCCACCACACCAGTCATCCAACAGACTCCCATTCAGAGCGACACACAGAAGCATCTAGGGTCAATGCCCTGCTCAAGGGCACGACGACAGATCTCCCACAAGGACAAAAAGAAAACGGGGATGCAAACCCTCCAGGATCCTCCCACAGTTCCCCACAGCTGTCCCTCAACCATCCAAGACCACTCCCACAGTTCCCCATAGCAGTCCCTCAACCATCCAAGACCCCTCCCACAGTTCCCCATAGCTGTCCCTCAACCATCCAAGACCCCTCCCACAGTTCCCCATAGCTGTCCCTCAACCATCCAAGACCCCTCCCACAGTTCCCCATAGCTGTCCCTCAACCATCCAAGACCCCTCCCACAGTTCCCCATAGCTGTCCCTCAACCATCCAAGACCCCTCCCACAGTCACCCCCCTAAGAAAAAACAAGAAAATATATATATTTTTTTATTCCATTCCCCACCCCCAAGAACCCCCCTCCCCCAATGCACCAACAACCAAGAAAATGAACTCATAAGATATGTGCGTGTCCTTGTATGTGTGTATTTGAATAAAAATGTGTGTACATGCATGTTTACAAACTTCCTAATCCTAATCCTTTTCTTTAGGCTAATATACACAGGCGACAATAGTGTTTTATGAAATGTTACTAACATTATAGAAATAACTACACATTCTAGCTATACCAATAACACCAGTAATCAATGCAAATATCCAATGTTGCTACTTGCAAGTCATTTCCAGCAGCAGTAAGGCCATCCCTTTCTTGCTCGTGTGTGTCTTCTACTACAACAAGTCCACATGCTGAACAGCAACTAGCCATGTTGGAGTCCATTTCAGTGGGGGATGGGCAATGTACAGTGCATTCGGAAAGTACTCAGACCCCTTCACCTTTTCCACATTTTGTTACGTTACAACGTTATTCTAAAATTAATTAAATGACCTTTTCCCCCATCAATCTACACACTATACCCCATATTGATAAAACAAAAACAGGTTTAAAATAAAAAACATAAATACCTTATTCAGACCCTTTGCTATGAGCCTTGAAATTGAGCTCAGGTGCATCCTGATTCCATTGATCATCCTTGCGATGTTTCTACAACTTGTCTATATAAAGTCGCACACCGGTCTATATAAGGTCCAACAGTTGACAATGCATGTCAGCAAAAACCAAGCCGTGAGGTCAAAGGAATTGTCTGTAGAGTGCCGAGACAGGATTGTGTCGAGGCATAGATCTGCGGAAGGATACCAAACAATTTCTGCAGCATTGAAGGTCCAAAAAAAACACAGTGGCTTCCATCATTCATACATGAGAAGTTTGGTTGCAACAAGATTCTTCCTAGAGCTGGTCATCCGGCCAAACTGAACAATCGGGGGAGAAGGATCTTGGTCAGTGAGGTGACTAAGAACCCGATGGTCACAGAGCTCCAGAGTTTCTCTATGGAGATGGGAGAACCTTCCAGAAGGACAACCATCTCTGCAGCACTCCATCAATCAGGTCTTTATGGTAGAGTGGCCAGATGGAAGCCACTCCTCAGTAAAAGGCACATGACAGCCCGCTTGGAGTTTGCCAAAAGAGCACCTGAAGACTTTTGGACCATGAGAAACAGGACTCCCTGGTCTGGTGAAACCAAGATTGAACTCCTCGTCCTGAATGCCAAGCATCACGTCTGGAGGAAACCTGGCCACGTCCCTATCGGTGAAGCATGGGGGTAGCAGCATCATGCTGTGGGGATGTTTTTCCGCGACAGGGACTAGTCAGGATCCAATTGTTTACCAGATCGACACAAAAGTTCAGTGCACCGGTAGATCACGTGTGCCTTGCATGCAAGCCGCGCACAAACAATTTGTTGTCTGGGGGGGGGTGCAACCTCCTTGGACAATGTTTTTTTGTGTAGTTGATCCTTTAGTTTTTTTGCCATGGGGGAGAAAGACAAATTTGCAGTTTTATAGCTAATCTCAGGCTATTTACACATTTTACCATGAGGCTGAGAAAATATTGCAGTTTTAAAGCAAATTTCCTGTAGTAATAAAAAAAACATTTAATATGTTTAATAGGAGAAATTATGAGACAAGATAAAGTTGCCTGGTTTCAGGATCAGTTATCTTTTTAATAGAATGTAATAAACACATTTTTTCCAAAAGAAAAAAGGGTAAATTATCTGGTTCTGAATAATGCCTGGTAGAAGAATGCATATTCACATACTTTCATATCCTTGTTCAGTCTCTTTAACAGTACATATACAGAGCCTTCAGAAAGTATTCACACCCCTTACTTTTTCCACAGTTTGTTGCATTACAGCCTGAATTTAAAATGGATTACATTGAGATTGTTTGTGTTTTTGGTCACTGGAGCTGCCACACATTACCCCATAATGTCAAAGTACAATAATGTATATACGTATATTTTTAAAGATGTTTACAAATTAATTAAAAATGGAAAGCTAAAATATCTTGAGTCAATAAGTACTGTGTTATGTAAAACCTAAATCAGTTCAGAATAAATATTTGTAACAAGTCACATATTAAGTTGCATGAGTTTTAAATTACTATCTCATCTCTGTACCGCACACATGCAATTACAGTGCCTTGCGAAAAAGTATTCGGCCCCTTTGAACTTTGTGACCTTATGCCACATTTCAGGCTTCAAACATAAATATATAAAACTGTATTTTTGTGAAGAATCAACAACAAGTGGGACACAATCATGAAGTGGAAGGACATTTATTGGATATTTCAAACTTTTTAACAAATCAAAAACGGAAAAATTGGGCGTGCAAAATTATTCCACAGCCCCTTAAGTTAATACTTTGTAGCGCCACCTTTTGCTGCGATTACAGCTGTATAGAGTCGCTTGGGGTATGTCTCTATCAGTTTTCACATTGAGAGACTGAGGGTTTTTCCATTCCTCCTTGCAAAACAGCTCGATCTCAGTGAGGTTGGATGGAGAGCATTTGTGAACAGCAGTTTTCAGTTCTTTCCACAGATTCTCGATTGGATTCAGGTCTGGACTTTGACTTGGCCATTCTAACACCTGAATATGTTTATTTTGAACCATTCCATTGTAGATTTTGCTTTATGTTTTGGATCATTGTCTTGTTGGAAGACAAATCTCCATCCCAGTCTCAGGTCTTTTGCAGACTCCATCAGGTTTTCTTCCAGAATGGTCCTGTATTTGGCTCCATCCATCTTCCCATCAATTTTAACCATCTTCCCTGTCCCTGCTGAAGAAAAGCAGGCCCAAACCATGATGCTGCCACCACCATGTTTGACAGTGGGGATGGTGTGTTCAGGAGTGATGAGCTGTGTTGCTTTTACGCCAAACATAACGTTTTGCATTGTTGCCAAAATGTTCAATTTTGGTTTCATCTGACCAGAGCACCTTCTTCCACATGTTTGGTGTGTCTCCCAGGTGGCTTGTGGCAAACTTTAAACAACACTTTTATGGATATCTTTAAATGGCTTTCTTCTTGCCACTCTTCCATTAAGGCCAGATTTGTGCAATATACGACTGATTGTTGTCCTATGGACAGAGTCTCCCCACCTCAGCTGTAGATCTCTGCAGTTCATCCAGAGTGATCATGGGCCTCTTGGCTGCATCTCTGATCAGTCTTCTCCTTGTATGAGCTGAAAGTTTAGAGGGACGGCCAGGTCTTGGTAGATTTGCAGTGGTCTGATACTCCTTCCATTTCAATATTATCGCTTGCACAGTGCTCCTTGGGATGTTTAAGCTTGGGAAATCTTTTTGTATCAAATCCGGCTTTAAACTTCATCACAACAGTATCTCGGACCTGCCTGGTGTGTTCCTTGTTCTTCATGATGCTCTCTGCGCTTTTAACGGACCTCTGAGACTATCACAGTGCAGGTGCATTTATACGGAACTTGATTACACACAGGTGGATTGTATTTATCATCATTAGTCATTTAGGTCAACATTGGATCATTCAGAATCCTCACTGAACTTCTGGAGAAAGTTTGCTGCACTGAAAGTAAAGGGGCTGAATAATTTTGCCGTCAATTTTTCAGTTTTGATTTGTTAAAAAAGATTGAAATATCAATAAATGTCGTTCCACTTCATGATTGTGTCCCACTTGTTGTTGATTCATCACAAAAAATACAGTTTTATATCCGTATGTTTGAAGCCTGAAATGTGGCAAAGGTCGCAAAGTTCAAGGGGCAGAATACTTTGCAAGCGCTGTATCTGTAAGGTCCCTCAGTTGAGCAGTGAATTTCAAACACAGATTTAACCACAAAGACCAGGGAGGTTTTCCAATGCCCGCAAAGAAGGGCACTTATTGTGGAACTGAACATTGAATATCCCTTTGAGCATGGTGGCGTTATTAATTACACTTTGCATGGTGTATCAATCACACTCCACCCAGTCACTTCAAAGATACAGGAATCCTTCCTAACTCAGTTGCCGGAGAGGAAGGGAAACTGCTCGAGGGATTTCACACATATGAGGCCAATGGTGACTTTAAAAGAGGTACATTGGAGGAAAACTGAGGATGGAGCAACAGTATTGTAGTTACTCCACAGTTACTACACCAGTGGGTGTAAAGTACTTAGGTTTTAAAAAAAATTGTGCCATCTGGTTTGCTTCATTTAAGGAGATTTGAAGTGGTTTATACTTTTACTTTTGATACTTGAGTATATTTTAAGGCCAAATACTGTTAGACTCTTACTCAAGTAATATTTTACTGGAGTGACTTTCACATTTTATATTAAGGTACCTTTCCTTTCACTTAAGTATGACAATTGAGTACTTTTTCCGCCAGTGGTGAGAAGCAAGGAAGCTTGTACAGAATCAAAAATATTCCAAAACATGCATCCTGTTTGCAACAAAGCACTAAGAAGTAATATTGCAAAGAAATGTGGCAAAGCCAATTCATTTTTTTTGTGCTGAATAAAACATTTTATGTTTTGCTGCTACAAATCCAGCACATCACATTACTGGGTGCCACTCTCCATGTTTGAAAGCATAGTGGTAGCTGCATCATGTTATGGGTATGCTTGTAATCATTAAGGACTGGGG